>NC_091465.1:7264188-7564188 GCF_027789765.1 Dendropsophus ebraccatus | reverse complement strand
AAACAGCAGAAAGAGGTTTTTGGATGGGGGGGGGGGGGGGCAGGGACGGTAGAAGACGAGGGGGGAGGGGAGTGGGGTAGACGGACTGCCAGACCAGTAAAGCAACATTGAAAAAATATTTTTTTACGCTCGATAAACACAACCGTTGGCGCAGATCTCTGCTGGAGGGCTTTACGGATGGGCAACGTTTCGGAGGAAGGTGGCGCAAAAACAGTCAAGGAGATGATTTAATAAGCGACGAAGAGAGAGACGTCAACTTTCCAGGACGGGAAGCGGTGGGATGTGATTTTCGGTGGCTGCTGTCTGGACGACGTGACGGCTCGGAGAAGCGAGACAGCCAATGCTTTTTATTGGAGATGGACGCGGTGACAGAGCCAAAGTGATAATCTGTGAGATGTCTGCGGCGAAGCTGGCGCCTCTCCTCACCCGCGTGCCCCGCGCTGCTCTCCTGACGGGTCTGTTTTAGGAAGTATCTGCCATATTACTAGTTACATCTGTCATTGGAACGGCTCCTCTTACAAACAGGTGAGAAGCCCAGTCAGCCACTTTTGGTTTGGAGGGAGAAGGAGCGTTGCTACTGACGACTCCGGCTTTATGATGGGACGGCACCGGCTTATAGAGAAGGGATGGGGAACTCCTGACTCTCCTGCTGTTGCCAAACTACAATCACCATCATGCTTTGCCTTTGTCCGGAAATTGTAGTTGCGGCTGGAGGGCTGCAAGGTGTAGAGCCCCATGTTAGGTGTATACAGGGATTGATTTGGAAGCTTCTCTCTTATATACGGCTACAATGGCCCCAGAAAATCAGGCCTGACTGATACACGGACCTATAATGGGGTCCCATTATTTTTTTGTTGGGGGGGGAGGGGGGGGGGTAACAAGAACTGTAGTGCAGACTGGAAAACTGTTAAAAAGAAAACAAATACCAAAATGTCTGAATCAGTGGTGTAGCTACCGGGGAGGCAGACCGCGCAGCTGCTATAGGGCCCGAGCAGCAAGGGGGCTCCCCCAGCAGAGCGTGGCCTGCCTCCATGGTACTAGCTGCAAGCTAATAGCTGCCCCCCAGCAGCATCTAAAAGTCTTGCACATACGGCCAACCCTCAGGGCGGTGCAGCTCTCATGGCCCCCCCGGGCAACACTTAAAGCGTCTCTCACAGTGCAGCAGCACCCCTCCAGAACCCGTCCTGTGACAGACACTCTTGGGGCCAAACTGAGGGGAAGGGTGTTCTGTGATCACCGCCCCCTTGCTGTGCTCTAAGGGCCACGTCGTCCCAGGGGCATATACCACCCCATAGACACTAGGATTCATGGGGCCCTTACTGTCTCTTGCTATGATGCCCAGTGAATCCTGGTTAAGCCCCTGCCCTGAACGCAAATGCAAGTGTGAGCTGAACCTAAAGATTGCAATGTACCTTAAAGGGATGATCCAGGGTTACAAAAACATTTCCCTCCACAAACCTGCAGAAACAGCGCCTCTCCTGTCCTCAGTATGTGTGCGGGTATTGCAGCTCACTTCCAATAAAGTGAATGGAGTTTTTTTTGTAATACCACACACAACCTGAGGACAGGGGTGGCGCTGCTTTGCAAGAAAATAGTTTTTTTTTGTTTTTTTTTTAAGCTGCAGGTGTCCAATGGGGACAATTCTGCAATGGTATGGAGGGCACAGGCGGAATCTGCTTGTATTAAAGGGGTTGTTCACAAAAAAAAAGTTTTTCTTTAAATCAACTGGTGCCAGAAAGTACCAGGGATTTCTAATTTTCTATTAAAATAATTTCAAGTCTTGCAGTACTTATCAGCTGCTGTATGTCCTGCAGGAATAGGTGTATTCTTTCTAGTCTGACACAGTGCTCTCTGCTGCCACCTCTATCCATGTCAGGAACTGTCCAGAGCAGGAGAGGTTTTCTATGGGGATTTGCTGCTGCTCTGGACAGTTCCTGACATGGACAGAGGTGGCAGCAGAGAGCACTGTGTCAGACTGGAAAGAATACACCACTTCCTGCAGGACATACAGCAGCTAATAAGTACTGGAAGGCTGGAGATTTTTTAATAGAAGTAAATTACCAATCTATATAACTGGCCTCAGTTGATCGGAAAGAAATTTCTTTTTGGTGAACAATCCCTTTAACCCACTACGGCAGAAGTTTTTGGTTGCTGAAGAGTCACAAAGGGTTAACAGCAAGACAGCTTGTGCCGTTCTGAGGCGTCGCCCATCCGTCTCGGCGTACATTTTTCCCCAGTTTCTCGTAAAGAGATGGAATGTATCGTTTGTGCGACACGGATGACTATAGATTTCAATTTACGGTTTTATGACTCGAGTATCAGCTTTTATTGTTAATGAAATTAAAAAGCTGTGATTGACTTTAAAAAAAAAAATTAGAGAAAAACTATTTCGTTGTTATACGAGAGCGGTGGCGGCAGCGGCGGGGGAGTAATATATTACCACGCTGAGGATGGCGGGCCGGACAGCGAGCCGAACATTCAAGTCGCCTCATCCAGGACGGTGACCGAAAGAGCAAAAGGGTACAAAAAGAAAAAAAAAAAAACGATAACGAAGGAGAGTGCGGAGGGTCTGGATGAGGGCGTGGGGGGGCTGAGGGCACCGCGCTCCACATGGGGTGAAGATCACACGGTCGCGGATTTATGGCCCGCAGTCCTTTGATTTGTGGTACTGTAATAAAGCGGGTGGTGCACAACCTCCACGCAGAGTCCCTAAAACCAAAGTAAACAGATGGCGTTTGCTGGAGAAGACAAGGCGCCGCCGCTGCGACTTTTTGTTGGGTTCTCGATATTGGTTATTGCAACATATTTTCCATATGAAAACAGCCCGGTGACAGATACGACTGAACTATAAAGAATATTTAGCCGGAGAAGCCATGAGCGCCCTCGTAAAACCTGATACCGGGCGAAATAAATTAAAAAGACAGTAATAGTAAAAAAGTGGCATGTGAAACGTACATAGCGTTATTTATTAAAGCGGCGGCAGCGGGGAGGGGAGACGCCGTATACCACTCTCTGTCTCATCCTGACACGTCCACCGGGAGAATTTCAATGGGGCTTCCTGAATTGTTTGCCTGGAGATCGGAGGGTGGCGGACGTTTTACTGTAATCCCTTCACGTGGTAGAAAATCTAGATGAATCTGAATGCTTTACAAATGCCTGTAATCAATCATGTATGTAACTGCTTCTGTTTGGCGGCAACATTGGACTCCAGTATGGTGGTGTTAAAGGGGTACTCCACTCAAACGTAACTTTTGATATGTTGCTGCCCATGGTGAGACTAACAATTCCTTCCATACTTGTTATTATCTATTCAGTCTCCTTCCCCCAGTTCTCAACTGCTGCTTTTTGCTAAAGACACAAAAATCTGTGTGTGAACCTCTCTTTCCGTCTCCCCCTCCTCCCCCCTCCCTTTTGAGACGGCTGATGTTGTAATAGAAAATCCCATCATATAATATAGGTTTAAATCACCCTCCCCTTTTCCCATTTTATAAATAAAAAAACATATTTGGTCTTGCCGCGTGCAGAATACCTATATCTATAGAATACCTAATCTATAAAATCGTCACATTACTGATCTCGCACGGTAAACGGCATAAGCGCAAAATCCCACCAAAGTGCAAACTTGCAGATTTTTGGTCACATCAAAGCCGGAAAAACTGTAATAAAAAGTGATCAAAAAGTTGCATACATGCAAGCAAGGTACCGATAGAAAGTACAGATCGTGGCGCAAAAAATGACACCTGACTCATGGATCAAAGGATAAAGGCGTTATAAGGATGGGAATAGAGAAAGTTTAAACACTTTTTTTTTAAAGCTTATAGTTTTTGTAAAAACAACAATTTCACCGTACAAAAATATTCTCTTTCCGGTTTCGCAGCATATTTTATGGAAAAATTACATCTGTCATTGCACAGTGTGATTGGTGCAAAAAATAAGAGCTCACGTGAGTCTGTAGGTGAAAAAATGCAAGTGCTATGGCCTTATAAACACGAGGGGGAAAAAACGAATGTGCAAAAACAAAAATTAGCCCGGTCCTGAAGGGGTTAAGGGGGTTATTCCAAGACTATAGACAAGAGCCCTATTACGGGGAGCGATAACCTGCCGATCACGCATCACTACTTGTAATAGTCATGTGCGGGTAAAGAAAAAATAAACATCATACTTACCTGTCCAGGCTTCCCGATGTCCTGCTGCCTTGTCCCTGTGCTCTCCTGCTCACTGCAGCCGCCTCAAGCAATTCCGACCCAGTCTATGAAGTGACAGACTGTTCAGCTAATCACTGGATGTGGTGTTGTCCTGTCTCGGCCAGCAACTGGCTGAGTGGTCTGTCACCTCAGAGACGGGATCAGAAGTGCCGGAGGCGGCTGTGGTTAGTGGGGAACACAGGAACTAGTGTAGAGGACAACAGGGGAGTAAGGACAGGTAAGTACATCTTTATTGTTTTACAGCAAAGCAAGGGCTACTGCGCACCGACCGGCCAGAGGAAGAGCTTGCCACGCGAGGGATCCAGAGGGGCCAGGAGGACAGCGGGGACCTGTTCTACTTGAGGTGCGGGTGCAGAGGCCAGACTGAGGGCAGAGACACCCCGGGAAGCTGGTAAGCAAATTTCCTATACCAGTGATCCCCAGTCGTCTTAGTAGGTCCATACAGGTGGAGGGTCTCCTCCACATCCTGCTCCTGTGGGACAGGAAACAGTAACTGGTGTGGGAGAGACGAGGCGATTCTTTTAAAGGTCCAGTGTCCTTTTTCCTGTCCAATGGGAGTAGGAGGTGGCCCTCTCCAGGGGTGCAGTCATAGGGCGATAGGAGAAAAGGTATAACGGATGCAGCACTCAAAGTCTAATGTAGAGGGTGGGTGCCGATGGTGTCCACAGTGGAACCAACCGTGAAAGCTGTTGAGTGATTTATGTATATATACAGCCCTACTGCACAATTACTGGGCCGTGTATAGGCGAGTGCCAAACTAGCAGAATAGCGCTCACTTACAGCACGTATGTTAGTACCAGGTCTACATGTAAGACATAGATGTTGGACCCATTGGGAATTTACTGCCCTTTGGCCTAGATCAGGGATGGGGGGAAACCTGTGACTGCAATTACGACCATGCTTGGACAGCCAAAGCATGAATGGAGATTTAGTTTTGCAATGGATGGAGGGTCACAGGTTGGACATCACTGGGCCAGATCTAGTCTGTAGCTGAGCTGTGTTCCTTGGCCATAAACCTGACCTGGACATTAAAAATCCATTTCCTATATAATTCAGATTTGTATATGTCCAAAGAAAAAAATATTAACAATTTACCTTTGGGTTTGTTCGCTGTTGGAGCCGCCTCTCTTCCCGTTCCCTCTGTAACCTCTCAAACTCCTCTCGGATCTCGGCTGCCGTCCTCTTCCTCTCCACCACCTATACATCGAGAAGAGACAGCAACATATAGAAACGTATTACAAAGGGCTGAAGATTCTAACAAAATATCATGTAGCGGTTTTATTTTTATAATTTCAACATCTGGGATCTGGCGTACACAAGAACTACTGTCATTTACCGCCCATGAAGAGGTCGCCATTTTTTTTTTTTTTTTTTATTAATTCAAAAACAGGTCCCAGGTGAGTACAGTCATTATACATCACATCCAAGTATATATACGATAAACACTTGCAACTGTAGGTTGCTGTTGCACTTTGTTTTTGTTTTTTTATCACATCCAAGTGTAAAAAGAAAAAAACTGAGGATTACCTTCAAGGAAAAAATGCTAAAAAAGAAAAAAAAAAATCTAGGGGAAAACCCCCCCCCAAAAAAAACCCTACAAATGAAAACAAAAAAAAAGTTGAAAAATTTTAATAAGAAAAAAATAAAATAAATTCTATAATTATTTCCTATGAAGAAACACGTTTCTCGTTTCTCAAACTGCCTTCCTGAACCAATTAAGTTTGAGAACACACACAGATAGATATAACATATATATATATTCATTTATTTATTTTTTATTTAAAAAAAAAAAAAGTGCTGGGGAGAGGGGAGGATATAAGAAA
This sequence comes from Dendropsophus ebraccatus, assembly GCF_027789765.1. Lineage (NCBI taxonomy): Eukaryota > Metazoa > Chordata > Amphibia > Anura > Hylidae > Dendropsophus > Dendropsophus ebraccatus. The sequence continues at coordinate 7,558,160 of NC_091465.1, read as the reverse complement.
TAACATGCTCTTACCTCCCCTGCACTGGTGGCCGCATACCACCACTCAGGTCCCCGTTCGCTTTCTGGTTAAGTGGGGACCCGCATTGTAACATGTCAGGCCCGCTCAGCCAGTCGGTGGCTGTAATGGGGTCTTTCCTCGGATGCTGCCTGGCTGAGCGGGCCTCACACGCCAGAACTCGGGTCCCCGCTCAGACTGGGCAACAACTGGGCACTTGGGGACCAGAGCGGCGGTATAACATGTTAGCGGAAGGTAATATGTTATTTCTTGTATGCTCTCCCTCCTCAGTACTGGTTAAAAAATAAAAAATCTAGCTGTGTCCCGCCCGCACAGTCCAGATTAGTCCCGGCTAAGTAGAGACGGCTCTCTGGGCACACGTGAACACGACCAGCCAAGATACTCGGAGGAGCGATGACCTCTCCGTTCCAACGTCCACCTCAAACTTTTTTGCGAAGGACAAAATAATAAAAGACAATAGTGCAGGTAATGAATGCAAAAACTCCGGGGCCGGGCGTCTTTTGTCTAAATATCCTTATCTTTAGGAGACACTAATGAGCGTGATAGAAAAATGCCGGCAATAGACACTACAAATCTCAGACTGTACATTAAGCAGATTATATCTAACAGATATAGCAAACGCTCGCTACTTGGCCCATTTCCCTCATCTTTTCCTGCCAAATCCGAGCGACAGAAAGAGAATCCTATTTTTAGAAGGACAATTTCAGAAAATCAGCGGCGCTCAGATTTATCACTCGGCTGCTATTTCATTCCCAATGTTATCTCTCCAGGACCAATAAAATAAAGGCCTGGTTCACAGTCAAATTATAGATAATCCCCTAACTTATTCAGTTAGCTTAAATCAATTTTATAGACTCCAGGTTTACTAACGCCCGGACGCAATTTATTACATACGGGAGAAGAAAACAGATATGACGGGTGCGCCAGGGCGTTAAGGCTGTTATGTCTCTTTAAGTGGTGAATGACGCCCCGTAAAACGGGTTTATTTTCCTCTAAAACGCACCTAAGTGTCCCTATTAAGAGCTCCGTTCGGTTTCATTAACAATAAAAGTTTAAATGTTTCTGCAAATACAGCGCCATCCTTGTGCGTGGGCCTTGTCTGGTACTGCAGTTTCACCAGTCATTTAAAGGGATTGTTCAAGAAAAAAAATTCTTTCAAATCAACCGGTGCCAGAAAGTTAGAGAGATTTGTCTTTTAAATTCTATTAAAAAAATCATAAATCTTCTGGTACTTATCAGCTGCTGTATGTCCTGCAGTAAGTGATGTATTCTTTCCAGTCTGACACCGTGCTCTCTGCTGCCACCTCTGTCCATGTCAGGAACTATTCAGAGCAGCAGCAAATCCCCATAGAAAACCTCTCCTGCTCTGGACAGTTCCTGACATGGACAGAGGTGGCAGCAGAGAGCACTGTGTCAGACTGGGGAGAATACACCACTTCCTGTAGGACATACAGCAGCTGATAAGGACTGGAGTTTTTTTTATTTTTTTTACTAGAAGTGAATTACAAATCTCTTGCACTTTCTGGCACCAGGTTAGGTTAGAAAAGCAACTAGTGACAAGGGAGGCACCAAGTGGCTATGATGTAAGAGCTGTTATTTCTGAATTAAGTTAAAATATTCTTGTTAAAAAACATACAATTTTGTGACAGATCACACAGGCCATGGAGGGAAGGTGTTTGATCACAGACTCTCCTCTGTGGTGTAGTATAGAGGATGTGTCCTGTGTGATGTAGTATAGAGGATGTGTCCTGTGTGGTGTAGTATAGAGGATGTGTCCTGTGTGGTGTAGTATATAGAGGAGGTGTCCTGTGTGGTGTAGTATATAGAGGATGTGTCCTGTGTGGTGTAGTATATAGAGGATGTGTCCTGTGTGGTGTAGGATAGAGGATGTGTCCTGTGTGGTGTAGTATATAGAGGAGGTGTCCTGTGTGGTGTAGTATATAGAGGAGGTGTCCTGTGTGGTGTAGTATATAGAGGATGTGTGCTGTGTGGTGTAGTATATAGAGGATGTGTCCTGTGTGGTGTAGTATATAGAGGAGGTGTCCTGTGTGGTGTAGTATATAGAGGATGTGTCCTGTGTGGTGTAGTATATAGAGGATGTGTCCTGTGTGGTGTAGGATAGAGGATGTGTCCTGTGTGGTGTAGTATATAGAGGAGGTGTCCTGTGTGGTGTAGTACATAGAGGAGGTGTCCTGTGTGGTGTAGTATAGAGGATGTGTGCCGTGTGGTGTAGTATAGAGGAGGTGTGCCGTGTGGTGTAGTATAGAGGAGGTGTCCTGTGTGGTGTAGTATAGAGGAGGTGTCCTGTGTGGTGTAGTATATAGAGGAGGTGTCCTGTGTGGTGTAGTATAGAGGATGTGTCCTGTGTGGTGTAGTATATAGAGGAGGTGTCCTGTGTGGTGTAGTATATAGAGGAGGTGTCCTGTGTGGTGTAGTATATAGAGGAGGTGTCCTGTGTGGTGTAGTATAGAGGATGTGTCCTGTGTGGTGTAGTATAGAGGAGGTGTCCTGTGTGGTGTAGTATAGAGGAGGTGTCCTGTGTGGTGTAGTATAGAGGATGTGTCCTGTGTGGTGTAGTATAGAGGAGGTGTCCTGTGTGGTGTAGGATAGAGGAGGTGTCCTGTGTGGTGTAGTATAGAGGAGGTGTCCTGTGTGGTGTAGTATAGAGGATGTGTCCTGTGTGGTGTAGTATAGAGGAGGTGTCCTGTGTGGTGTAGGATAGAGGAGGTGTCCTGTGTGGTGTAGTATAGAGGAGGTGTCCTGTGTGGTGTAGTATAGAGGATGTGCCCCCTGTGTAATGTAGTACAGAGGATGTATCCTGGTGTAGGTAGGAGGTGTACCCCTTTAAGCTGCTCCTGCTATAAGATGGGCGAGGGTCGGGATATATAACAGTCAGGCCAGGATTTGTTGTGCGGCATCTGAGGACTTTAACCTTTTACAAGAGAGAATTAATAACTGTGAATGACGTTCTCCCTGACAGTCCTGGTGACAAAGTGGAGAGGAAGAGGGGGAAAAAAGAGAAAGACGTCGGTACTTTTCATTTCAAGTCATCAAATTGAAACATGATTTACAAATTTAGGAGCCGTCTTGAAGGGCTCAGCGCAAGGTGAAAATGTCTGCCAGCCGTAACTCTCATCACAACTTACCGAGACGGATTGAAGTGTGTCTGCAGAGAAAAATACACTCTTAAGATGAAGTAAACACTTGTTCTGCGTTTCGCCTGCACTTCTGGATTTCCCCGGCCGCTTCGCCGCCGCCGCTACATCGTAATCTATATTTGTACAGGCTGATAATACAGACAATGCATAAAATATAGATAGTCCAAGAATGTGCAATGCATCTGGGCCGCATACAGCCGGAGCCCTTCTATAAAACCTGAAGGGACCTTCTCCTGGATTCCCGCATTATAACATATGGTATAAGAGGGTGTTAAAGGGGCAGTTCAGCAAAAAAAAAAAAATCCTTCAAATCAACTGGTGCCAGAAAGTGCCAGGGATTTGTAATTTACTTCTGTTAAAAAAAAAAAATCTCCAGTCTTCCAGTACTTATCAGCTGCTGTATGTCCTGCAGGAAGTGGTGTATTCTCTCCAGTCTGACACAGTGCTCTCTGCTGCCACCTCTGTCCATGTCAGGAACTGTCCAGAGCAGGAGACATTTTCTATGGGGATTTGATGCTGCTCTGTATAAGTGTATGACTCTGCACAGTGGCCAGGATACAAGACTGAGGTGCACTCCGCCTATAGGACTATCAGCCTTATGGTGAAGGATACTTACAGAACGTGGTCATGTGATGTAGCAGTGCCGAGCGATGTTCTACAAATCCGGGACAATCGCTAGTACCACAACTCCCTAATACCTGTGAAGGTTGCCGATGAAGATGATAAACGGCCTGCAGTTCTCCCTCAGGTCCTCCCTCCCCTACCTCGTCAGACTCTTTGATCAGCCGTTTACGCACACAAGCTCGGCCGTGTATTTATAGCCTGACTAACTCGGTAACCCCTGCAGAACTCTAACTTTCCCCTTTGAAAAGAGAGAATGAAAACTTCTTATGATTAAAACAATCCTAACAAGATGGTTCTTTACCAGAGAATAATGAGTCTCCAGACGGGACTCTTTGTACTCGTCTACTCGCCGTAGCGGTGATTACAGAGCCTAATGCACATTATTAAGCACCGGCGTTACACAACACTCTCATAATGATGGCCGGGCTACCTGTTGGGCGCTCTGTGAACGGGGGTCTTCAGGGAGGAAGCAGAAATAGTATCAGAAGGGCTTTAGAGAGGCGTTTTAGCAAACAGCTCTCTATTCCTTATGACGGGGCGGTAATTAGCACAATCTGTAAACTAGAGCGATCCGTGTCGGAGACGCTTAGAGCAAGTTCAAAGCAGATGGAAGTTTCCATCTATCCGGCCAGGCTGCGAGTCAGAAATACAGAATTTCTTATTGTTAAGGGTGTTGGATGGGTTAGAGACTTGCAATGCTTTCTTGTAGAGCAAGAATAAGTCTTCCGTCCTAAGGGTCTGACTAGGATTTCTTGGGTCCTCCAGAACACAGGACTATACAATTTTTATTTTGGGTGGCAAAAAGGGGGAATTATTGTTGGCATGGCATAACTACTGGGGGGGGGGGCAAGAAAGGGGCCTGATTACTGTGAGGGGGGCAAAAAAGGCCTAACTACTGTGTGGGGGCAGAAAGGGGGTCTAAGCACTGTGTGGGGGCAGAAAGGGGGTCTAACTACTGTGTGGGGGCAGAAAGGGGGTCTAACTAGTGTGTGGGGGCAGAAAGGGGGTCTAACTAGTGTGTGGGGGCAGAAAGGGGGTCTAACTACTGTGTGGGGGCAGAAAGGGGGTCTAACTACTGTGTGGGGGCAGAAAGGGGGTCTAACTACTGTGTGGGGGCAGAAGGGGGGTCTAACTACTGTGTGGGGGCAGAAATGGGGTCTAACTACTGTGTGGGGGCAGAAATGGGGTCTAAGTACTCTGTGGGGGCAGAAATGGGGTCTAAGTACTCTGAGGGGGCAAAAAGGTGGTCTAAATTCTGTGTGGCCACAGAAAGGTGGTCTAACTACTGTGTGGGGGCAAAGCCTTAGAGAACAAATATTACTGTGTGGGGGCTTAAAGAGACCACTATTACCTTTTTGAAGGCACTGTAACCATTAAAATCACAAAAAGGAGAGTGTTATTACTGTGTGGGGCACCAAGGGAATAAATATACTATATATAGGTAGAAGAAAATCTGAGGGGAAGGGATTCCTATAACAATCACTTTCAGTCACATCTCATCATGACAAAGTTGCAGGGTGGCGCCGTGGGATAAACCTTACCTCCCAGCCTTCCATCTCCAGTCCCTTCTTTCCATAAACATCATAGATGGCTCTGGATTGTGGATCACTAAGCACTACAAAACAGAAAACACAGAGAGGTTAACGATGAGCCAATACAATCATATCATGACATACAGATTACACTTTAGCACTGCGCATGTCCCTCTAAGGATTGTTGGCGGTCACACATGCTCGGTCCCCCTAAGGATTGTTGGCGGTCACACATGCTCGGTCCCCCTAAGGATTGTTGGCGGTCACACATGCTCAGTTCCCCTAAGGATTGTTGGCGATCACACATGCTCTGTCCCCCTAAGGATTGTTGGCGGTCACACATGCTCGGTCCCCCTAAGGATTGTTGGCGGTCACACATGCTCAGTTCCCCTAAGGATTGTTGGCGATCACACATGCTCTGTCGTCCCCCTAAGGATTGTTGGCGGTCACACATGCTCGGTCCCCCTAAGGATTGTTGGTGGTCGCACATGCTCAGTCCCCCTAAGGATTGTTGGCGATCACACATGCTCGGTCCCCCAAAGGATTGTTGGCGGTCACACATGCTCAGTTCCCCTAAGGATTGTTGGCGGTCACACGTGCTCAGTCCCCCTAAGAATTGTTGGCGGTCACACATGCTCGGTCCCCCTAAGGATTGTTGGCGGTCACACATGCTCGGTCCCCCTAAGGATTGGTGGTGGTCACACATGCTCGGTCCCCCTAAGGATTGTTGGTGGTCACACATGCTCAGTTCCCCTAAGGATTGTTGGCGATCACACATGCTCGGTCCCCCTAAGGATTGTTGGTGGTCACACATGCTCAGTTCCCCTAAGGATTGTTGGCGATCACACATTCTCGGTCCCCCAAAGGATTGTTGGCGGTCACACATGCTCAGTCCCCCTACAAGGGAAATAAGAGAATCACTCACCCTCCTCCTCTGGCAGCTGACAGTATAGTCCAGTGGTGCCCAACCTGCAGCTCCACCAGCTGTTTCACCCTTTGGCTGTCCGGGCATGATGGGAATTGTAGTTGTGAAGCAGCTGGAGGGCGGCAGGTTGTGCACCACTGGTCTATACTATACTGTCAGCTGCCAGTGGAAGAAAGTGCGTGATTCAGTCACAGCATTGGGAACGTCCGATAGGAAACATTTAGGAGAAATAAAAGTATTTTACATAAAACATTACGTCTATGCAGCAGGGTGTAACAAAGATAGATGGGGCCCCATAGCAAAAAACAGTAAGGGCCCCATGAATCGTAGTGTCTAAGGGGTAGTGAGGTGAGAGATGCCCCCCGGACGGCGCTCAGAACAGCTCTTACAGTGCTCGTGCGGCGCTAACAGACCACCCCTCCATCCTCCGTGAGCGCCGTATGAAGGGGTGCTGATGTGCTGTCAGAGCCACCCTGGCCCCTATAGCAGTTGTGTGGTCTGCCTTCATGCCAGCTACACCACTGCTCTGCAACATAATGGCGGTATAGCTGAGAAGGCTGCAACAGTACAGGAAAGGTTTATACTGTCTGCTGCCAGAAGTTGGAGGGCACCAATTCTGTCCAGAGCATGTCCACAGCCAAGGGAGACACATGAAAGAAGGGGGGGGGGGGGATTAATGTTTTTTTTTTTTTTTTTTACTATAAATCGGCATTTCAGCACTGTGGGCATGAGAGGTTTCCTAAAAGGTTGCTTGTGCTAAATTTTGCCAAATTTTTTACGCGATGTACACAGGTAACTACGTTCCCCACACGTTATGAAATTGTACTTCATGCAATGGTAAAGCCCCTAATAATTTTAATCAATAAGTGATTCCACAAACCAAGAAAAAAAATTATTTAGCACAGATTTGCTTGATTTTTACTAAAATGCTAAAGAAAACAAAACTTTAAAAAACAACCATGAAAGATAGCGTCGGTATAATTAGCGGCTGCTGAGATCAGAGCGTCTCTGCGTGGTGATTCGTGTAGATCTGCCATGGACGGCTCCATTACGCCTGATAAGGCCGCATTGTCTTTACATTAATTCATCATCCGCCTCCCTCGGAAGCTGTTGGGCTCGGCCATTAAAAACACATTTGGAGACAACGCGGTAAACAGGACTCCTGACGCACGTTCATCGCTCCCGATCTCCAGGCCGCGGTGCGCAATGTTCACGGACTCCTTCCCTGCCTAATTACCAGACAACGACTCGTGAGGTCTCTAAATCAAATGATGCTAAGAAATATGGGCGATTAACGAAAATATATACGTGAAGGCGAGAGGATTCACTGCAGGGGCTGTATGTCAACATTCAAGGGGTGAGGAGATAAAACTTAAAGGGGAACTGCTGCTGCTGCAAAAAAAAAACTCTTTCAAATCAACTGGTTTCAAAAAGTTATATGGATATGTAATTTACTTCTATTTAAAAAATCTTTAGTCTTCCAGTACATATCAGCTGCTGTATGTCCTGAAGGAAGTGGTGTTCTCTCTCCAGTCTGACACAGTGCTCTCTGCTGCCACCTCTGTTCATGTCAGGAACTGTCCAGAGCAGGAGAGATTTTCTATGGGAATTTGCTGCTGCTCTGGACAGTTCCTGACATGGACAGAGGTGGCAGCAGAGAGCACTGTGTCAGACTGGAGAGAAAACACCACTTCCTGCAGGACATACAGCAGCTGATAGGTACTGGAAGACTGGAGATTTTTTTTAAATAGAAGTAAATTACAAATCTATATAACGTTCTGAAAACAGTTATTTTAAAATATTTTTTTTTTTTTTTGCCGCAGTTCCCCTATAAGTTGTAATTCTAGAGTTGGCAGTGTGTATTTGAATAAAAAAGTTTATAATTTCCTTGTGACCTAACAGCTTAAAGATATATTCCCATCCCATCTTAAAGGAGAAGTCCGGCAATTTTTTTTTTTTTTTTAAGTATTGTATTGCCCCCCAAAAGTTATACAAATCCCCAATATACATTTATTATGGGAAATGCTTATAAAGTGCTTTTTTTCCCTGCACTTACTACTGCATCAAGGCTTCACTTCCTGGACAACATGGTGATGTCACTTCCTGGACAACATGGTGATGTCACTTCCTGGACAACATGGTGATGTCACTTCCTGGACAACATGGTGATGTCACTTCCTGGACAACATGGTGATGTCACTTCCTGGATAACATGGTGACCTGGATAAAATGGTGATGTCACTACCTGGATAAAATGGTGATGTCACTACCCGACTCCCAGAGCTGTGCGGGCTGTGGCTGCTGGAGAGGATGATGGCAGAGGGAAACTGAGGAACACAGGGCACTGGAGGGACACTGAGCATCCCTCTGCCATCATCCTCTCCAGCAGCCACAGCCGCGCAGCTCTGGGAGTCAGGTAGTGACATCACCATTTTATCCAGGTAGTGACATCACCATTTTATCCAGGTAGTGACACCACCATGTTTTCCAGGAAGTGACACCACCATGTTATCCAGGAAGTGACACCACCATGTTATCCAGGAAGTGACATCACCCTGTTATCCAGGAAGTGACATCACCCTGTTATCCAGGAAGTGACATCGCCATGTTATCCAGGAAGTGACATCGCCATGTTATCCAGGAAGTGACATCACCATGTTATCCAGGAAGTGACATCACCAGGCAGTGAAGCCTTGATGCAGTAGTAAGTGCAGGGAAAAAAGCACTTTATAAGCAATTCCTGTAATAAGTGTATATTGGGGATTTGTATAAATTTTGGGGGTCAATACAATACTTTAATAAAAATTTTCGCTGGACTTCTCCTTTAAAGTTATCCCTTACCCACAGGATAAGAGACGGCAAGTAGGTTCGGTGGTGGTGCCGACCACTAGGAACAACACTGATCCCAAGAACGGGGAGATAAGTGTCCCTGGGATAAATGGTGAGCACTGCGCATGTGCCGTCACCAATCCATTTATTCTCTATGAAGCCGCCAAATAGTTTCAAGTAATGAATCTGGAAATGTTTGTGCACCATTTATTCCATAGTACGTCCGCATTCTCTGGATCACTTGGGGGAGTCCATGCGGTAGGACCCCCACCATCTCCTTGTTTTGTGAATAGGGTAACTTCCTGAGATGTGACTGGGTGGTGTTGTATGGCAAACAGCAGAATCCCCCTTTACAGTCAGTTTAACATATATGGTTTTATCCTTTTGAAAGGTTGCAAAATACATGTGATAAATGTGCACACAAGCACAGTGTGAATACAGTCTAAAGCCCTATTACACGTGATAAATGTGCACATGAGCGCAGTGTGAATGCAGTCTAAAGCCCCTATAACAGGGGGCGGCGGGGCTGGTAGCGCTCACTTGCTCATCGTTCCCTTGTCGCTGCCGGCGCTATTCCACGCGACGGCAGCTAGTGGGTAAGAGCAAGGAAGCTGCAGGGTGGCTGCCAGGTGGTCAGTTAATTGTCCGGGCAGCCCATAGAGGATAGCTGTCCTATTCCGCGGAGCGACGGCAGCATATTGCTGCTATCTTTATTGTTTATGTCGGCTGATGATAAGTCTTCTGTTACACCAGGTGATTATCGGATGATGATCGTTTGTGTAATAGGACTTTAAGGGTATGTCCACACGTACAGGATTGGCAGATTTGAAATTGCACATTCAAAGCAAATCAAATCTGGGCCATCAAATCTGCTGCAGATCTTGTGCGTTTGAATGTGCCGTAATAGCAAAAAGTTGTCAATGCTAGCCATTTCTTTGTAGAATTCGTCTACTAGGTCAGGGCTAAACAATGTCATTGTGCTATATTCCACCTATACAAAGTCACATAGTTACATGGTTACATAGTTAATACGGTTGAAAAAAGACACATGTCCATCAAGTTCAGCCAAGGAGGGGATGGATACAGGGAAGGGGGAGGGGTGATAGGTTCTATACATACAGGGAAGGGGGAGGGGTGATAGGTTCTATACATATGCATCTATATTATTTTGGTCTAAGAACTTGTCTAGCCCTGTTTTGAAGCCTCTACTTTTGTTGCTGTGACCAGATCCTGTGGTAGACTGTTCCACAGATTCACAGTTCTCATGGTAAAGAAGGCTTCGCGCCTTTTTCTCTCCAGGTGGAGGCAGTGCCCTCTTGTCTCTCCAGGCGGAGGCAGTGCCCTCTTGTCTCTCCAGGCGGAGGCAGTGCCCCCTTGTCTCTCCAGGCGGAGGCAGCGCCCCCTTGTCTCTCCAGGCGGAGGCAGCGCCCCCTTGTCTCTCCAGGTGGAGGCAGTGCCCCCTTGTCCTTTGAGGGGGTTTTACCTGGAACATCTTTTCCCCATATTTCTTGTAGGGGCCATTTAAATATATTTAAATATACCTATACAAAGTCACATGACACTTGCACCTATACAAAGTCACATGACACTTGCACCTATACAAAGTCACATGACACTTGCACCTATACAAAGTCACATGACACTTGCACCTATACAAAGTCATAATTTAAAGCTTTAACACTGGCATGAGCGGCAATGGTGGAGCCGCAATAGAAGAGAATGGCGACCAAAGGAGTTTGCAACTTTCCCCATTCACTTCTGCGGTTCAGGTGAGAAATCTTACATGACTGGATTAGCAAAGCTGCACCTTCAGACAACTTTAACCTGGTGGAAAAAAAACTAATACGGATGACACCAAATAAAAATGTGAGAGAACCAAAGACATATCTATCAACAGTCGAACAAACGGCTACAAAAGACACGGGGTTTATAAAAATGGGGGCTTCTACACACATTAGGGGGCATCCCAGCAAGACTTCAATGTCCTAATATTTATAATTCAAAAGTCATTACGTATGATGAGGAATTGTGGGAAAAGAACACTCAGATCATGTGATAAGTACAGCAGGCAGTACAGTGGGTGGAGACAGAACACTCTGTAGCCAATCAGATCATGTGATAAGTACAACAGGCAGTACAGTGGGTGGAGACAGAACACTATGTAGCCAATCAGATCATGTGATATGTACAGCAGGCAGTACAGTGGGTGGAGACAGAACACTATGTAGCCAATCAGATCATGTGATAAGTACAGCAGGCAGTACAGTGGGTGGAGACAGAACACTCTTTAGCCAATCAGATCATGTGATAAGTACAGCAGGCAGTACAGTGGGTGGAGACAGAATGCTTTTCCGTAACCTGCACACTAATATTGTTATAGCAATGAGGGCACAGGTAGACAAATAACAGGAGAGTGGCTTTTCAGCAGCACAGAGTATTTCAGGATATATAATATGGTGGAGGGGGGTATGAAAGCTTATTTATTGTGAGTGCAATATAAGTGCAATCCCCGCTGGATGAAACTAACCCTTTCTATTCACAAGTCGCTGCTACATAGAAAAATCTCTGCTCTCTCCACAGCCGCTGACCTTCACACTCCCGTCTTTTGTTTTGGACAATGCAGAACAATCACCCGCGCTGTATAATCTCCGACTGATAATTACGCTCTGCAACAAAACCCTTCACGTGCGACCACCTGCAGGAACCTGACAAAAAGCAAATACTATCGATCCCTACACGGGGAACAAGGCGGCAGCCTCAAGCACCTGCTCAGTACAGAGGGGCGACCAATAACAGCAAACAATGAGCATGCTCACACCCCTCCATACAGGACGGCTTACATACAGTCTTCTTGTATCTCCTATAATCCAGAATGCTGGACTATCAGACACTGGATGAATGGACAATCCTTGCACTGGATGCTCTAATGGCTTCTCACGTCTATCTACAGAACTTGCTGATGTTTCATCTTCCATTATTTCCTATTAGAGATGAGTGCAATGAAGCATGCTGATTACCGCTGTCTGAAGAAGCTGGATGCAGCCCTAGAGAGGCTGAGAAAACATGGATACAGCCTGTGGCTATAGCTGTATCCATGTGGAATCTGGCAGCATGCACCAACTTCTGATACATGTGAATAGGAAACCTGTCCTTTATCTTGCTGCAGATTTACAGTTTGCACCCGGCCACACCGGCCATGAATGTTATATTGTCAAGGGTCGGACTCCTAGATCTACTGTATAAAGGGGCCACAGTATTCGTACGAGCTCCTCAATGTGTATTTCTGTGTTTCCTTGGAGTAGTGGTGGTGCAATATGGGACAATGCTGCATGACTGCTAATAACACATCCACGTATGAGCAGAAGAGGAGGCTGCTACATGCTATACAAACAGCTGACTAGTGGGGATCCAAGCCCCCGCTGAGGGATCCCAAGAGTCAGAGCCCCCGCTGAGGGATCCCAAGAGTCAGAGCCCCCGCTGAGGGATCCCAAGAGTCAGAGCCCCCGCTGAGGGATCCCAAGAGTCAGAGCCCCCGCTGAGGGATCCCAAGAGTCAGTGCCCCCGCTGAGGGATCCCAAGAGTCAGAGCCCCCGCTGAGGGATCCGAAGAGTCAGAGCCCCCGCTGAGGGATCCCAAGAGTCAGAGCCCCCGCTGAGGGATCCCAAGAGTCAGAGCCCTCGCTGAGGGATCCCAAGAGTCAGAGCCCTCGCTGAGGGATCCCAAGAGTCAGAGCCCCCGCTGAGGGATCCCAAGAGTCAGAGCCCTCGCTGAGGGATCCCAAGAGTCAGAGCCCCCGCTGAGGGATCCCAAGAGTCAGAGCCCTCGCTGAGGGATCCCAAGAGTCAGAGCCCCCGCTGAGGGATCCCAAGAGTCAGAGCCCTCGCTGAGGGATCCCAAGAGCCAGAGCCCCCGCTGAGGGATCCCAAGAGTCAGAGCCCTCGCTGAGGGATCCCAAGAGTCAGAGCCCCCGCTGATGGATTCCAAGGGTCAGAGCCTGGGAAGTGAGCAGAGGGCAGGAGAAGTGTGGGAGCCTGGAGAGCAAATGTATGAAAAGTTTATTTAATTATTAGCATTGGCCGTGCATCTATATTACATGTAGCTATTACACATAGCGATGGGCGGCCGGCAGTTGATGATTTTAGGTCTGGACCTAAAGAAACAATCAGCCGATGATCATTTCATCGGCTAATCATTGTCTCTATTACGTGGAGCAATAATCGGCCAATTACTGTTCCGTGTAAGAGGGCGCTTATGATAAAGTATTCCTTAACTCTCCCCGTGCATGTGACAAGCAGCGGGACTGGCCTCGGAACCCCCAGTCAGCCAATCAGTGACTAAAAAGATCTCCCGCCCCAGTCACTGATTGGCTGATCAGCCAGTCCATCAGCTGGGTTATGACGTGTCAGCGCCGGAGATCCTGGAGCGGCACGGAGAGATCAGAGTTAATACCTTTGTTACTTTCCTCCTTGCCCCGCCTTTAAAAAAAAAAACCTGGTAGCCGGATTTCCCCTTTAAGACATAAAGCTGACGATCCGGTCGTCCTATTATCTGGCTTTGTCCCTTATTTTGGAGTCATGACAATTACCGATCTCCGGGGGGCTACGGAATCCTAATTTGTTTGAATAACGACGTGTCTGCGGACGGATTTACTGCTCGGCGCCTCAAACATTAGTGACCTGTCACCGGTTAAAAAATAATTATTTCAATAATTAGTCAGATCGCTAATTTCCAGCAGCAGACATCGATCGGCGAGACCTAGGTGAGACAAAGGTGCAAAAGCAGCCGTCATCTCACAAAACCCTCAAAGGAACGTCTCTCCTGCCAGACACACAATTCAAGGGCTGCGAGAAAATTCAATATCTGCCACCAAGGCAGTTTTAGCAAATCTTAAATATCCACTGACCTTCATAGGCCTGGTGCACAAGGTTAAAGAGTTGCTCGGCTTGCTTTTTCAGTTCAGGGTCCCTGTGCTTGTCAGGGTGGTATAACATGCACAGTCTGCGGTACGAAGCCTTCAGCTCCTCCTGGGTAGCCTGCAAGATAAAGAGAGGAACACAAATGAGCGACATCTGTGACCTTAAAGGGAATGTGACATCAGAAAATAGCGTTTTATGGTTAATATATTTTAAAAGAACTTTTGGTGACATTCTTTCTAATTTTCCATTTATATTATAAACTAATCCTGATATCTTGCAGTTCTCATTCTCACCACTGGGGCTAAAACTAAGCTGAGACTTCCTGTCCTGTCTGTGGTGATAAGAGGAGGCTGCTGTAAAGTGATCTGAACAGCATTGCAGCGTCATGTGACACCAGTAGGAGACAATAGCAGCTCCCTGAATGACGACTTCACATGTCAGAGAGCGCGCTCAGTAATGTCTCACATTCATCTCAAGGGGACAGTTTGTCTATTGTCTTCTATGTCCATGAGGCTTGCTGTAAAGCGTGTCACTAAATGCCGTTAAAAACAGCCCAAGCAAGATGGCCGCCCCCATAACAATGTACAAATAGTGAAATAAATTAAAAATTACAGGCAGAAATTTTGCGGGTGCGAGCGGCGTGAGCGGGCGGGCCGTCAGGGAGGCATGCTGAGGTTGCAGGTGCCCGGCAGAAAGGTGTGCGGTGGTGCCGGTAGCCTGTTGACCAATCTGTAATCCCGGGCACTTTCCTGATGCACATAAGAAAAGTGCCCGTGATTCCGATGCTCCCATAGACTTCTATGGGGGCGTCCGGGCCGGAATTCCGGACAAAAGTAGGACATGTCCTATTTTTTCCGGATCTATTTTCCGGAACGGACACCCTTCCGGAAAAATCCGGAAGGGTGTCCATGACTAATGACAGTCTATGCGTCCGGAAATCCGGGTGGTTTTTCTGGACGTGTGAAGGGGGCCTCTTCCACAGAGTACCCCTTTAACCATAGCCATAATATTTATCCACAACTAAGAAGGTACGTCAGCTCACCCCCTTAGTGTTGGTCTCTCAGCGTCCCAGGAAGGAGCACGTGGAGAATACTCGGACCGTGTCCCGGCAAAGTAATAAGAAAAAGGTGAAGATGGATCCCACAGCTCCGGTAAAATGTATTGGAACATAAATAAAAGTAACAAAGTGATTAAAATCACGCCACTTGATTTTAATCACTTTAATAAATTTAAATAAATTTTCTACGTTTTATCGGAGCTGTGGGATCCATCTCCACCCTTTTCATAATATTTATCATCTGGTTTGTACATTTTATTTCCAGAGACCACAGATGTTAGAAACATTGGTACAAAAAAAATCTGTAAAAATATCAAAAATTGGACAACCCAAACTACCTAAAAAAAAAAAAAGCAAATTTAAGGCAGCCATAGGACCAAGACCAAATGCTCATTCCATAATAGCCTACTGATCGAGATGTAGGGTTCCCCTTTCTGTGTTTTCAACCACAAATCAGGCCGTCCAGCAATCCCTTTAAGGCCACCAGGGATGATGCTTACGGTAAAAAAATACTCAATATTTCATAGTTTATATAGAACATCAGCAAAATCCTTGCAGATCGGTCTATCTAGGACACGGAGCTGAAGTACACAGCCAGGGTCACCGGGGAGCGATGTGGTCCAACTTCACAGTCCACTGCTCTACCAAGTAGGTCATCAAAGTCTATGCGACGGAGAGCCGGAGAAACATGGAGGCGGCCAGGTGCGAAGATCACGCGCCAAATACCTCTCACGCGATGATCATTATATTGGGGTCAAAAATATGCAAAAACACCAGTATAGAGTCCAAACCATTAAGCATAGCACAAACTCGCCAAACATTTAATGAATGTATCTGTAAAAACAAGTAAGTTGACTCTCCAGGCCAATAGACCTGCTGTAAAAAAAAAAAATCCACCATATAATAAGTATTAAACGCCCTCTAGGAATATAGCGCTGCCCCTGTTTACAGGTTGAATGTGGTACTGCATGTTTGCCCCATTCACTTCACTAAAGCTGCAATATATCTTTTCAGAGGTTGTGATATTTTTTACCTCAAAAAACTCCTACGCATTACACATTATCCACTCAAAACAAAGAGTTGCCTGTGTTATCCCAGACAGGATGGGTCCCTCCAGAGATGTAGACACTCTTTGTAGACCGAAAGACGAGGAGCCTGAACAAAAGTACCCACCGCCACTGATCTAAAAATTCTGCAAAGGGTAAAAATAATTGGGTTTTCTAAAATGATCGTAGCAAAAGATCATTAAGTTAGATGTCCCATCGGCTTCTATCGGTAATTATGGTACAACACTCAATTTTCACCTGAAAAAAGTAACACAAACACAGCAAATGTTGGTAAGATGTATGAGATGGATGGCAGTGGGACTGCATGAGCAGACTACACAAGGTTTGACTGTAGTCTGTTACCATGGAGACACAGGTCTGCATAGGAACAGTATACTAGATTTATTAGACTTGTTGCTTTATTTTTATTACGGATACATTACAATAATAATAATAATAATAAATCGATATAGAATTTGAATTTAAAACTATAATTGTTTGTAATTGTTTTTCGTAAATACAGGCAACAATCAAATTACCAACGAAAAATCGTTCATTGTTCATTTGGTGCCGAGACCAAAATCGTTGCTAATCGTTTACTAATCGTTTAGTGTAATTTCCCATCGTTCCTTCATTTGCCGGGATCAGATGGAGTAAACGATTGTAGTAACGACTATCGCTCTGTGCAATATGGTGAATGATTTCAGATAAGCGATAATTTAATTTGCGGTCATTTATCGTAAACGTTAAAAATTGCTTTGTCACACAATGTCCATCTATATGAGCACCGGCAGTTCACGGTCGCACATATTACCGCCATCATACAATAGCCCAACTCCCGAACCAATGCCCACACTTAGTGTCGTCAATTGTAAAAAACCCGATCGGTGAAGACCATGACGGCTGAGCCAGCCACCTCCCTGATCCATCCTCCTCTGTTATGTATCTTCTCCTGTACATGTAAGAGATCAATACAGTTAAAAGTCAGAATAAAGTGATACACAATATTAGCTACATCTCCGTATACACGAGGAGAATGGAGATGTGATCGGTGACTTATGGTTACTGCCAGCGTGGAGAGAAAGATCCTGATTCATGAGCCGACAGCCAGAGAGATGAGACAGCACTCAGGACTATAAATCCCTCACTCAAGTGGATTATAAACTATTATCTATGGAACAATTATACAAAAGGATAAGAACGCAAACCCCAATTACACATCAACAACTAAGAGAACCGCGCTCACTAACGGGTCACGGAGCGGGTGTGGGCGGGGCTGTGATGATTGACAGCTCCACTCTGGCTGTACGCTGCATCACTTACACATATACCAGATACTGAACAATGTGTGAAACTATAAAACTTCACTTTCAGGCTATGTTCACACAAGGTACAGACAACGGACATTGTGCATTGATTTCGATGCAGTTTTTGATGCAACAACGTCCGGAAATATTATTTCCACGACCGTACCAAACAACATTATATTGTGTGAACAACTGCTTTTGTTCAATACACTGCCTGGGCTGTTCTTAACAGCACTTAGTGACATGCTTTACAGCAAGCCTCATGGACATAGACAACAATAGATACTCTGTTCCCTTGCGATGAATGTGAAACATTACTGAGCGCGCTCTGTGACCTGTGAAGAGGTCATTCCACAGGAAGCTGATATTGTCTCCTCTATCTACTGGTGTCACATGACGCTGCAATGCTGTACAGATCACTTTACAGCAGCCTCCTCTTATCACCACAGACACAACAGGAAGTCTCAGCTTAGTTTTAGCCCTAGTGGCGAGAATGAGAACTGCAAGATATCAGGATTATTTTATAATAGACAGGAAAATGGAAAATT
The DNA here is from genome assembly GCF_027789765.1 of Dendropsophus ebraccatus. Classification (NCBI taxonomy): domain Eukaryota; kingdom Metazoa; phylum Chordata; class Amphibia; order Anura; family Hylidae; genus Dendropsophus; species Dendropsophus ebraccatus. Next base: position 7,540,200 of record NC_091465.1, on the reverse strand, counting down.
AGAAAAAGAAAATGTCACCAAAAATTCTCAAAAAAATATGTTTAACATAAAAACATAATTTATAAAATAAGTCATTGTCTGATGACTAAATACACCCTAAATATTGCAGTAGCCACTACTGCTTGTTCCTGGCATACAGGGAAGGGTGTGGGGGGTTCCCCTTTATGATATCCATATATCCCAACAGGCAAATAAGACAACAAATCCTACAAAGAGTGGGAAAAATTCCAGATCCTTCCTTCTTATTATGCTGGCATCTTATTCATGGCAAAAAGAGCGGCAGTAAGGGCTCAGAAAAAAAAAAAGGAAAATAAAATCATCATTTCCGTAGAGGAGAAGCCGGAGCTTCATTCAGCTTAACGTCTGCAGGGGAAGGAGCTTCACTTTAATATTTTATAAGGAAGATGTTCTGTGTAAGCGCGGTACGTATCCCAGCAGTGGCGGGTAACAGGGGCGCCTGCCGGGTGATAGGAGGGAATGGGAATCAAATCGGGAAGGGTGATTTTTTCCAAATCCACTGGTCTCAGAAAGTTACAGATTTGCACTTTACTTCTAATTATAAATCTCAAGTCTTCCTATACTTATCAGCTGATGTATGTCCTGCAGGAAGTGGTGTATTCTCTCCAGTCTGGTACAGTGCTCTCTTCTTCCACCTCTGTCCATGTCAGGAACTGTCCAGAGCTGGAGAGGTTTTCGAAGGGGATTTGCTGCTGCTCTGGACAGTTCCGGACATGGACAGAGGTGGCAGCAGAGAGCACTGTGTCAGACTGGAAAGAATACACCACTTCCTGCAGGACATACAGCAGCTGATAAAAACTGGAAAACTTGTGATTTTTAAACAGAAGTAAATTACAAATCTATATAACTTTCTGACACCTGTTGATTTGAAGGAAAAAGAACCGCTCTAGTATCTCTGCAGGATTGGAGACAGCTGGCCTCCTGACCGCTCTCTTAGATGCGGTGGACAATGCTGAGAAGGAAGGGCTCCTCTTTATCATCACTAGGCTGTTGATGGGTTGTATGACAGCAGGGGGTGCCCTGGATCCAAAATCCTAAGCAGCATATTAGGCCTTGCCGGAACCATATGGTTCTGTGTTATAGAAGTATTACAATGTGTTACAGCAGGGAGCGCCACGTGTTTAACTCTCCTACCGGGACCAACAGAGAGGAATGAAAGCTGAAAAAGTTTCTGAAAAAGTGAATAAATTTTTAAAAAAGTAGCTTTTCCCTTAAAGTCGGTTATTTTTATGAAAACAGAATTGTTCTTGTTATTCCTGTCTGTGTAATGAGCCAAAGTATAAAATAATCATGTTATTTATTCCGTGCAGCGAACGTTCAGAAACAACTCCGACAGGTTTCTTCTGTCCGTTCTTACAAGGAATCTGACAGATCCAAACTGCAACTCATAACTCATATATATCCTGTCTGTGCTTCCAGAATGTTCCCGACTCCTTAAGTGCAGCGACCTAAAATGTCTCCTCACTCCCCCTCCTATCACTGTTTCAGGCTCAGCTACCTGAAGAAAAACATGCGGGAAGCAGCGCACAACACTTCCCATAGACTTGGAGACCACTGCAGGGTGGAGGGTGAAAAGCACTGCCTCTCTCTGCTGCTTTGTGCTGAAAACACAAAAATTCTCCCCTCCCTTCTGAGACACCTGATGTAAACAAGTCCCTGGTAGGCTGTATCTGCAACATTGTAGCTTCTTTGTAAAGCTATGCTGGGAGGGTTAATCTGAGGTCAAGTTGCTAATGAACTCGCTGTGATTAATACTCCCAGCATATAGAGAGGCTCCAATGTTTCAGATACTGCCTGCCAGGGACTTATTTACATCATCTGTCTCAGAAGAGAGGGGGGAGACAGAGAGAAAAGCTCACACAGATTTTTGTGTCTTCAGTAGAAAGCAGCAGCTGAGAACTGGGGGAAGGAGACTGAATAGACAACAAGAAGCATGGAAGGAATTTTTAGTCTCACCCTGGGCTGCGACATATCAAAAGTTATGTTTAATCAGAATACCCCTTTAATATTACTAAATAATTTTAAACATTTTGTCCATATTGAGCCCATAAAACAAACAAACAAAATCTCTGCCCATCAGTACAAGTTTGCACGGCACTAAAATTTTTAGTGGCTTTTATAGTTCCGTAGCGCAGAACGTGTGCCAATATCCCGCTGGCACGTCAGATGGACGGATTCTATCGCCACACATGGCAGATAATGATGGTTTCTAGATTGTCCCAAGTACCGCAGGTCACAGTGCTTATAGTGGCTGGAGCCCCCGGCACCTTACCAGCACCTATAGGATTGTAGCGGCCGTGCTATAAGCCGTATACCTCCCCATCTCCGCCCGGCTTTGTGTCAACACCGACACGACATATTACTGTCTGTAAAACCAAAATGTCTCTTATCTCGCCTGGAATCAAGTTACTCATCTTAACTCCATAACCCTTACGACTCTGTGCATCGGAAAGCAGAGGGAATTTATGGCGGAATAAACTGCGGGAGCGGCCGGCGGAGCGCGCTGCTTGTGCTCGGAGAACTAGCCGGCTTTATCTGACCTTTTTTTTATTTGCCAATATAAGTATTTATGTTTCAATTTATTTTTGAACTATTGATACTGATGAGAGTCCAGTCCGGTGTCAACACAGTCATAAGAGCGGCAGGTTTCGTACAGAGACTTGATATTGCTTACTTAAGCCAATAAGAGACCGGGCTGGCGTTATGGCGGTAGTACATTCCGGGCGACGGCAGATGGTTGGCCCTGTACTGAGTTCCTCACCGCGATGCGTCGGCTGAAAAATTGAGAACTTTTTACTTTGCAATGACTGTGCGGAGTAAAATCTTTTTACTAGTTTTACAAGTAACAACGGATGCGGTAGTAATAAGAGATGAGTGAACCTACAGTAAGTATGACTTTTTCTGGTAGGTGGAGAAGCCGGATGAAACCCTTGGGAGTCCTGGAACTCATGGATACAGCCTATAGCCTATGGACGTAACCACATTTTCCAGGACTCTCTAGGGCGGTATCCAACTTTTACAGCCACCAGTAATAAAATGACGAATATTCAGGTTTGGACCAAACTTTTGGCCACTTCGCTGAACATTACTCATAGGCTAGTCCACGTTTTCCAGGACTTCCTAGAGCTGCATCCGACTTCTCCACATCAGGTTTAGAGCAACATTGTTGAACGCGAACATTCAGCAAGTTTTTATAAAAGTATTGTATTGTCCCCCAAAAGTTATACAAATCACCAATATACACTTATTACGGGAAATGCTTATTAAGGGCTTTTCCCTGCACTTACTACTGCATCAAGGCTTCACTTCCTGGATAACATGGTGATGTCACTTCCTGGATAACATGGTGATGTCACCTCCTGGATAACATGGTGATGTCACTTCCTGGATAATATGGCGATGTCACTTCCTGGATAACATGGTGATGTCACTTCCCGGATAACATGGTGATGTCACTTCCTGGATAACATGGTGATGTCACTTCCTGGATAACATGGTGATGTCACCTCCTGGATAACATGGTGATGTCACTTCCTGGATAACATGGTGATGTCACTTCCTGGATAACATGGTGATGTCACCTCCTGGATAACATGGTGATGTCACCTCCTGGATAACATGGTGATGTCACCTCCTGGATAACATGGTGATGTCACCTCCTGGATAACACGGTGATGTCAAGAGGCGACTCCCAGAGCAGTGCGGGCTATGGCTGCTGGAGAGGATGATGGCAGGGGGACACTAAGCATCCCCCTGCCATCCTCCTCTCCAGCCATAGCCCGCACAGCTCTGGGAGTCGACTCTTGACATCGCCATGCTATCCAGGAATGGAGAGAATACATCACTTCCGGCAGGGCATACAGCAGCTGATAAGTACTGTAAGACCTGAGATTTTTTTTTTTTTTTTTTTAAAGACAACCCCTTTAAGTTTCCTGCCGATGTGACGTGAATGGAGTAGGGTTTGTTCCAATCCAAATAATCCCATTAGCTTTTATGCACCTCAGATAGACCTCACCCCATATAACGTCCACGGTCGCTCATTTACAGACGGCAAGGGGAGATCTGATACATGTAAAAGTACTTTAGAAAGTTGCAGAACTTTTCATTATACAATTATTAAGCATCATTAAACCTAAAGCCGGAGGGTGGGGGTCCTTAAAGGGATTGTGGTCCCATCGGCCGCCGCTCGTCTCAGCCTCAATTCCCGCTCAATTAGCGTTACACACCGATACCTGTCACATTATTTCCAGGGCGCAGATCATGTCATTAAGCGGCGGTGTAGCGGTGAGCGTTAATACGGTAAGTCGGCTATTTATTTATTATTTGTGTCACAGCTGGTTAACTGCGGAAATAAGTCCTGCAGAAAGCGGCTTCCCTAGTCTCCACGACATTAAATATAGTCCAGGAAGAAACGCCTTTGATGCCGCTCGTATATTCTGCCCCTCGTGCCAGCGAGAGAGGAAATCAAAGTCCTCGCTCCAATTTTCTTAGTAGGAAAAATAAATAAAAAGCTGAATTCTCGGACGGATTTTTTTAGGTTTGTAGTCGCCGGAGTGGAGGATGGCGACTGTTACCCGGAGTAAGCAGTCATCTCCTCATCGTGTGAAGGACAGGGGTCAGAAGGGGTAGATCTCACTGTCGCCTTGGGTGCTGTCACTTATGGGGTAGCTGAAGGGAGGGACGGATGGATGTGCAATGCGGGAGAACCGGGAGGGAAGTGTGATACACCCGATACGGCTCATGGAGAGGAGCGTAAATGGAAAAACAAAGGAAGGGGGGTTAAGGGAGCACAGAGGGGAGAAAAGGCAGCCCTGCAAAACAGAAAGTGGTGTATTCTGTCCAGTCTGACACAGTGCTCTCTGCTGCCACATCTGTCCATGTCAGGAACTGTCCAGAACAGCAGCAAATCCCCATAGAAAAACTCTCCTGCTCTCCAGAAGTACTGGAAGACTGAAGATTTTTTTTATTAAATAGAAGTAAATTACAAATCTCCGGCACTTTCTGGCACCAGTTGATCTGAAAGAAAACATATTTGCTGAACTACCCATGTAACCCCTTTCCTCTTAAGGTTTGCAAAGATAAATGCAATAGCGAAGACAAAAAATTATAAAGGACATTTTATTGTGACAGAGTTGTGGAGAATTTTTTTAACTCTAAAAAAAAAAAAAAAAAAAAAAAGTAAAAAAGTAAAAACCAAGACAAAAACTTCCCAGGCCCCCCCCCCCATCTGCCTCGCTGCTTCTGTTTATTGTCCAATTTAATATTTAATGGTAAATGCATGTATAGTGTCGTCTGCCAGCGGGCGACAGCTACCGCCACATAATAGAAGATCTCGCCGCTGCGTGTCCTATTACATATTGCATGGGAACACAAGTCATCAGGCGGCTTCTTCAAGCAAGAACATAAACATCCACAATACCCAAAAGCCTCGGCTCCTCCACTCACAACATCTATGGGAAAGGGTTTACTGAACATCCCCTTAAATATCTCAATCCCCAGGCAGAGCCGCATACATGGAGCTTATGAAGTGCTCCCAATGGGGACCCTCTGTACACTGGAGCCGAATACACTCTGTGCTACCACAATACTGAGTGAACATACATAGTGAAATGACTCCATTGTGAATAGGCAACATGGAAACTGTAGGGCACCACGTGCTATCGAGGTGAATGTCAGCTATGTGTGAGGATGGGAGAAGCTCACCACCATAATGTACAAGGGGACCGGAACATACAAGTGACTCTTAGGGTCCTATAACACAGCCCGATAAACAGTAAACGAGCGTCAATCTAGCATTTACTGAGCTAATACACAAGCCGATTGTTGGGCAGCAAGGGCTGCACAGACGCTCATCGCTACTACACGTAGCGAGGTGCAGTTGGCACCTGATGATTTTAGGTCTGAAACTAAAGAAACGATCAGCCGATGAATGTTTCATTGGCTGATCATTCTCTTTATTAACCAAAGCGAGAAATAGGGCCCTTATTGTGTACAGGAATCTGGAGCAGATGGAAGGTCAATGACAAACTTAGAGTTCGAAAAGTCTTTCGTTTTCCAGACAGTATCGGATTGGACAGTAAAGGGCTGTCTTCTCCGCTGGATGGTAAGTGGTTGTCTCCTCTGCTGGTTGGTAAAGAGCTGTCTTCTCTGCTGGATGGTAAAGGGCTGTCTTCTCCGCTGGATGGTAAAGGGCTGTCTCCTCCGCTGTCTGGTAAAGGGCTGTCTTCTCTAATGATAGGTAGAGGGCTGTCTTCTCCGCTGGATGGTAAAGGGTTGCCTTCTCTGCTGGTTGGTAGAGGGCTGTCTTCTCTGGTGATTGGTAAAGGGCTGTCTTCTCCGCTGGTTGGTAAAGGGCTGTCTTCTCTAATGATAGGTAGAGGGCTGTCTTCTCTGCTGGTTGGTAAAGGGCTGTCTTCTCCGCTGGATGGTAAAGGGCTGTCTTCTCTGCTGGTGGGTAAAGGGTTGTCTTCTCTGCTGGTTGGTAAAGGGCTGTCTTTGCTGCTGGATGGTAAAGGGCTGTCTTCTCTGCTGGTTGGTAAAGGGTTGTCTTCTCCGCTGGTTGGGAAAGGGTTGTCTCCTCCGCTGGTTGGGAAAGGGCCTTCTCTGACGAGTCTTCTTTGATGAGTCATGTTTTCTGCTTCAGGGAACTATTGGACATTGGCGTTATAGGAGAGAAATATCCTGCATCCATTGCGGTTAGAACACAAGCTGGTGGGGGGCAGTGTTATGGTCTGGGTGATGTTTTTGAGCTGTTTTAAGGAACACTCATCCATGTGGAGGTGCTCTCAAATGATCTAGGTATGAACCCATTCTTGGAGATCACCTTATGGACCTTACGGAGTCCCTCCTGGCCTGTCTAGCTGCCTTATGAGCGGCACATGGAGGTAATAATGGACGTTAGCTGCTAGTTCAAATGGGACTCAAATGTATATTTTAAACCCACCACCTTCCAAAAACAAGAACAAAAAAAACAAAACTTTGCCTAAGGATAAGCCATCAATTATGTAAGGCTACACAACCCGTGTAATGTTATGGCACATCCTAGTGCTATGTGACCTTTACATACTTAGAATCTCGTAAGCCTACATGAAGAAAGAACAAGAAGGTAAGGTGTAGGGAGAGTCTCCACAAAGCCCTATACAGTGAAATGGATAACAATGGGCTCCATTCAAAACACACAATCACAGAGTGGCCCTGGCTATACAGTAGCACCAAGCCAATAGGGGGTGTGGGTCAATACCGAGAACCTCTTGATCACTGCTGGATGCTAGGCAACGTGCTACTTTGTGAATCTCGGCTGAAAAAAGCAGCGTCTTGAAATATGGAACACAACCCTGGTAGTGTCAGAGTTGTTTGTTCTAGCCGGACTATCAATTATTGAGATCTCACGTTGGGCTGCCGTCTCTGCTCCGTTTGCGCCCCACCTCGGCTGCACCACACGCTCGCTGCCAGTCACCCGATTGGTTCTTCCGCCGACTCTTAGAGGTAAACAGGAGGTAAAAAATTGATCTTTGCCCATGAATAATTTCTCGTTGGCCTTTCAACATCGCTTCTGATGTGTTCATCAACCCGACACAAAAGGGGCCGTTATTACAACCTGCCAACAACTCCCCTCCTGCTCCGTCCTCTTGACACGTCTCTCTACCTTTTGTTTCTTCTGCCTCTAATCAGCGTACGCAAAAGATACCGGCTGTAAAAATACATTACTTCTATCTTCACGCGCGTGAGCTTTTCTAGAGAGGAGAGAAGGCGAAGAAAAAAAAAAAAAAGACAGAAAGTACAGCCAAATACATAAAAATGGATTACTTTCAGCTTCATCATGCCTTCAGATCTGAAATTGCTTTCAACATTCATAAACTTCACTATCATTTCCCACAAATTCCGCCTTTGAAGCACCATTTCCCACCAATTCGGCTTTCCGAGCAATGTGGAGAGAAAAAAAAAAAAAAGTATATATGAAATTCTTATTTTAAATAGATTTTCGTCTCGTACTTGGTAATGAAAAGACAATGATGATCATTTGCATTTCAACTGTGGATCCTTCGAGTTCCAGGGTGGGATTATCATTGCCTGCTGTGTGTTAAAGGGGTAGTGCGGCGTTTAATATTTATTCACTGAATAACACACATTACGAAGTTATACAACTTTGTAATGTGTGTTATTTAAGTGAATGGCCTCCTTCCCCGTGTCCCCACCCCCACCCCAAAAGTGTGGTGCGGTATACAACGTCATCTTCGGGAGGCCGGACAGATCGCTCCAGCCTTCCCTCATGCCGCCCCCCCTCCCTCTACCGTGTCATCAGCTGCTCAGCCGCGATTGGCTGAGCATAAATATGCTTAGCCAATCGCAGCTGAGGTGGCCGGGGTCGACAGCAATTCAGTAAGTATCCGACATGGAGAGAGAGGAGCGGCTGCACATCACACCTATTGCTGATACTAATGCAGCTAAGCCTATTTTAAAAAAACAACTTCAGGATGTTGGAATATGAATTGAATAGGATTATGAATTGATCAAGCCATATCGCCCTGTGGTTCACACGGGTCCCTACGATAACTCCACACCGTGTCGGTCAGCGACCGCTACTACCGCAAAGTATACCGCACCATACTTCCGGGGTGGGGGGACACGGGAAAGAGGGAAATAAATGTTAAATGCCGCACTACCCCTTTAACTCCTTGAAGTGGTATCTTTCATAGAAAAGTACATAGCTTTGTGATTCACTTTTATTTAAAAAATTTCAGTCTTCCCGGATTTATCAGCTGCTACATGTCCTGCAGGACGTGGTGTTTTCTCTCAAGTCTGCTGCAGTGCTCTCTGCTGCCACCTCTGTCCATGCCAGGAACTGTCTAGAGTAGTAGCAAATCCCCATAGAAAACCTCTCCTGCTCTGGACAGTTCCTGACATGGACAGAGGTGGCAGCAGAGAGCACTGTGTCAGACTGGTGAGAATACACCACTTCCTGCAGGACATACAGCAGCTGATAAGTATGGGAAGACTTTAAATAGAAGTAAATTACAAATCTATATATCTTTCTAAAACCAGTCGATTTGAAAATGATTTTCGCCGAAGTAAACCTTTAAGACCATCCATGATAACATGATAAGTAAATAACAAATCTATATATCTTTCTTAATCCAGTCTATTTGAAAAAGGTATTTGCCGGAGTACCCCTTTAAGACCATCCATTCTATAGGCTACAGTCGAGAGCCATTGGAAAGTGACCACTGCTTTGTCAAACTCCATCCATAGTCTCCATTGAGGATTTCTAAGATTTAACTCTATTAAACAGTACCGAAACTAAGACATCAGCATCATTTCTATAAATCTATACTGTTCTCATAAATCCTTGGATTTTGCGGCACATTTTATTCATGTTCGGCCAGTCTTACGCTTGTACGCATCTTTAGAGATATCAGAGAGTGGCTTCCACTGCAAACTCCATGCATCAAGTATTCGATATTCCAAAGACAACATTAAGATGACGGAGCGGCCGGCGTGGAGATAAGTGGTCTCATTTTCAGTGACTCAGACTGCAAACACATCAACATAAGTCAGCTCTTATGCAAGGTAAGCAGCGGCGAGACCAGGCTGGGGTGGTACAGGCTGGCCCGGGTCATAATCTGCCCGCCATTCAGCGGATGCACAGGGCACTGGAGGTCAGAAGAAGAAGAACATTAACAGGCATTCCACATCCGTGTTCCGTACAGAACTTGTGAACGCGGCCTTAGGGTCCTATTGGATTAAGCGATACAATTAACGATAAATGATCTCAAACAACCTGAAATCGCTCCCCCAATTACTCCAGAGTCGTTACATCTACAGCACCTCTGATACCGAACGAACGTTATGTTATTACACCAAACAATCAACCACGATTTTAGGTCCCGGTCTAAACGAGCAGTCAGTCAATGATTTTTTCGTTGGTCGTTTAATGGTTGCCTGCAATTACACAAAACGACTATTGATTAAATCCAGATATAACGATTTTTCGAACTATAATGATAAACGATTTGTGTAAATGCAGACGACCATTAAAAGACCATCGAGAAATCGTTCATTGTTCGTTTGGTGCTGACACCAAAATCACCATTAATCGTTCGGCTATCGTTCAGTGTAAATCAGCATTCGTTCCTTCAGATGGAGTAAGGGCCCTATTACACAGGACGGTTATTGTTCAAAATATCATTCGGATTCAAACAATTGTTTTGCGTAATTGCAGGCAATTAAAACGACCAACGACAAACTGTTGATCGCTTGTCCGGACCAAAAATCATCATTGATCGTTCACAAATTGTTTGGTGTAATAACACGTTGTTCGGTCGTTTCCATAGGTTCTGTAGGTGTAATAGCTCTGAAAAGAACGATCATCGAGGACAGGACGACCGCAAGAACGATCACACGTAACCATCATTGTTCCGTGTAATTGGGTGAACAAAATTGGGTTTATCGTCAAAAAATTGCTTTGTCTTATAGGACCTTAAAACAATTGCAGTAACGACCATCGTTCTGTGTAATATGGGAAACGATTTCAGGTTAACAACAAACAATCTTGTTTGCGATCGTTTTTCGTTAATAGTTAAAAATGGCTTCGATGAATGAATGGCAGATGAATGAGACGCGTGGTGACACTGTTACATTGTGGGGTTTGCAGTGTTTCTTTTGGGCAAAAAAAAAGAATAAATAATATTAAAAAAAACGTACCGCGCACATAGATGACAAACATGTCTGCGAGCTACACCTAGGCTTTGTTCAGATTAAGTTTGGAAATAATATTTTTCCAAGACGGAAGGGAAAAGACTGACGACGGCCGAAAGTAAAGCCGAGCGTCTTATCTCCAGGTCAAGCACAATGAATACAAAAGATAAATTATGGAGAGGGGGGAAAAAAGCCAAAGACTATCAGAGCTGTGACCGGCAGCAAGAAAGCAAAACAGGCCGACTAATACCGAAGCGACAGTGGGCGAGCGGTATTATCTCTCACAGCCTCAGGCCACAGAAGTCACATCACAGGATCAGCCGGGCGGGAGCGGTGCGAAACCCAGACACAACCGTCACTGCCAAATAACAAGAGATGTGACAATACAGATACCTGCAGGAACACCAACCTACTAGCATCCCACTACAAGAGCAGGCCACAAAGTATATGTATACAGCCTGTATTATACTCCAGAGCTGCACTCACTATTCTGCTGGTGGGGTCACTGTGTACATACATTACATTACAGATCCTGAGTTACATCCTGTATTATACCCCAGAGCTGCACTCACTATTCTGCTGGTGGGGTCACTGTGTACATACATTACTGATCCTGAGTTACATCCTGTATTATACTCCAGAGCTGCACTCACTATTCTGCTGGTGGGGTCACTGTGTTACATTACTGATCCTGAGTTACATCCTGTATTATTCTCTAGAGCTGCAGTCACTATTCTGCTGGTGGGGTCACTGTGCACATACATTACATTACTGATCCTGAGTGACATCTTGTATTATACTCCAGAGCTGCAGTCACTATTCTGCTGGTGAGGTCACTGTGTATATACATTACTGATCCTGAGTTACATGCTGTATTATACTCAAGAGCTGCACTCACTATTCTGGCGGCGGGGTCACTGTGTACATATATACATTTTCCTGCCCATCACATACAATATTTAGTAGAGTAATATCTTGTGCTAAATCGATGCCTAAGGGCCAGAGCGAAGCGTCAATGAGAAGACAAGGAACTGTCCGGAGGAGGAGAGGTTTTCTATGGGGATTTGCTGCTGCTCTGGACAGTTCCTGACATGGACAGAGGTGGCAGCAGAGAGCACCGTGTCAGACTGGAGAGAATACACCCCTTCCTGCAGGACATGTAGCAGCTGATAAGTACTGGAAGAATGGAGATTTTTTTTTTTTAAAGTAAATTACAAATCTATATAACTTTTTGACACCAGTTGATTCCAAAAGAAAAAAAACACTTTTCACCGGAGTACCCCTTTAAGTATTTTTAGGATTTTGGTCAGTAAATGGTGGAGGTGGTCGGTGGAGCTGATACATATATTCTGGAGCTGTAAATAGACTTGTAGTAAGGGCATGTGTCTGAGCGCCGGGCCCCCGGGGTGGATCTGGCAGGGGTACAGCTCGCCTCCTCTCATCACCTTTCCATGTTTTATTCATTTTGACTTATTTTGTTCGGTGGCGGTGACAGGCTCCTCTTTATGTCGACCTCAGTACTTTTCACGTTAAATTACAACCTATTGATATTCCTGGCTCAATCTGCCGAGATATTATATCAACAGCTGTCACCGTTCCGGCCAAACGTATGTATTTGTTATATAGAAAAAAAAAAAGGACGGCAAAAAGAAAAAGAAAACCTCCAGGAGCCGATAGAGGCCGGGGTTGGGAGGTACGGAGGAGGCTTCTGCCGGCGCTTGCATTATTCGCTCTCCTTACGATGTGCAGAACAACGTTTTTGTCTTGACCTTCTTGTCAATTCCCTTTATGTCTCCAAATGCATAGATTGGCAACAAGAATAGCTTTATTTATAGCCGCCGAAAGAGACGCTGCCATGCTGGGAAACTGTCGATAGAGACGAGAAAGAAGAAGGAGAAGCTGCGGAGTGGACGGGCCATCCTTCCTTCTCCTCCTGACAAGTGACATTCGTAAATCTTCACAAACAGTTTCCGCGCCGACGAACGGAAAATTAATAGGATTAACCCCGTATAGGGAGAGCGGGATGCAAAGAAGAGACGTGTAATTATAAATAATAACAAGGCGCCATTATCTGGTCTGAACAGGGGCTATGGCGGGAAATGACATTACCATGGATAAACAGTGATAATCCGCGGATAAATAATGCTAATAAGGATTAAAGATCTTCTGACGTGTTCATCTTACAACTGAGGGGTCGGGTATGGCACAAACCATATACAGCTCCTCCATACACTATACAGACCCATATACAGCCATATAGAGAGGAGAGCCCCTCCATACATTATACAGCCATATAGAGAGGAGAGCCCCTCCATACATTATACAGCCATATAGAGAGGAGAGCTCCTCCATACATTATACAGCCATATAGAGAGGAGAGCCCCTCCATACATTATACAGCCATATAGAGAGGAGAGCCCCTCCATACATTATACAGCCATATAGAGAGGAGAGCCCCTCCATACATTATACAGCCATATAGAGAGGAGAGCCCCTCCATACATTATACAGCCATATAGAGAGGAAGGCTCCTCCATACATTATACAGACATATAGAGAGGAGAGCTCCTCCATACATTATACAGCCATATAGAGAGGAGAGCTCCTCCGTACATTATACAGACCCATATACATCCAGATAGGCAGAGAGGAGAGCTCCCCCATACATTACATACACAGTAATATTTAATGCTTATAGACAATGTCCTTTGCAACCCAATATTTTTATTCTGAACATAAACTTGATATAACTCTGCATCTCCATGGTAACAGACAACAAATGGACCTTGTGTAGTCCCATCCTGCAGTCATACCCTTTTCCATCAGTTTCCTCCCCCTTAGTTACCTACAGAATGTATATGGATACAAAGTTAGAACAGATGAAAGTTGCATGCATGATCAGACTACAGAGAGTTAGTTTGCTGCCAGTTACGATGTAGGAACAGAACTGTAACAGGTGCCATCCTAAGTCTTAAGAAAGGGGAAGGGTGCACTGGCTAGAATTAGAATATTCTAGGAAGAGTTATATGCCATCTATGTGCTGCATCACAGCTTACACTGCTCATTACTCCTCTATAATGTCCTCCATACTGCTTACACTGCTCAATACTGCTCTCTTATGTTCTCTATACTGCTTACACTGCTCAATACTGCTGTCTAATGTTCTCTATACTGCTGCTGCTTCTGAGGGTGTTCTATACAGATTTATCCCTTGTCTCTTTGCGTAATGTATGGAGACTTCATAGCAGATAGTCTACACCCAGAGAAAACAGAAAATTAAAAATGGAGCCCACAGAGAAGAAAAACTAGTGAAAAATACCATATACAAATATAAAATTGTGCAACTCCTCATGTCCATAGAGACAAAAGATTATATTAACTAATTCTGATCTTGCATAAAAAAAAAAATAAGTGGAACTTGTATGGCGCTTCCTGTAAGGAGACTAAGAGTGCGATTCAGCCTGGAGATTCAAGCAATGTAGTATTTTCAACCCCAAAAAGCTGGTCACATATTGAAATGAGATGCTATTACACATGGCTTATATGCAGAGACTTTTTTTTCTTTTAAATGGGCTGGTGTCATGAACTATTCAGAGCAGCAGAAAATCCCCAAAGAAAACCTCTCCTGCTGTGGACAGTTCCTGACATGGACAGAGGTGGCAGCAGAGAGTACTGTGTCAGACTGGAAAGAATATACCACAGAAGTTCTGCAGCCTGCAGGGGCAAAGGGGAAACTTACCTAGCACTGTGGCCACAAAGAGCAGCAGCGGTACCCCAGCCGGGCTCCCGGATCTCTGGGGTGTCCATGTCATGACCCGGCTGATGGACTGGCCACTCAGTGACTGGGGTGGGATGCCGCTCCAGTCACTGATGGGCTGAGTGGCCAGTGCATCAGCCGGAATGGGCATTTTCCCCCGTCCTCACAACTCGGGGAAATTGACTTCCGATGGGGGTCCTGAGGCCGATCCCGCCGCTCACCGCGGGCACGGGGAGAGGTGAGTGCCTACTTGAAATCAATTTCCCCCTCCACCTGCAGGCTGCCAGCTTTTAGCAAACTCCGCAAATCTAAAAACTCTATATAACTTTGTGATGCCAGATGATCTGAACAAGAAAAAAATGTTTGCAGAGTTCCCCTTTAAAGTCAAGGGAGGAAAAGTCAACCACCCTAAACTTCTGACCAATCTTGATGTAATCATCGAGTTCCATGATGGTTGCAAAATGTGAATGGGCATTGAGACTCTCCAAGGTACCCATAATGCTTTGGGAGAGCAAATCTGTCATTTCTATTCTATTTAGAAAAAAGGTATTCCAGGATTGAAGTAGGGTCCTGTATACTGTGCTGTAACCACTTTAATTTTAGGATATCCTGACTTCACAGGTTTCCTTGAAGTGGAAACAGATGTAACCTAGACTTCCCCTTTAAATCTGCATATACAGAAACAGAGGGCATCCAAAGCCCTAGAATTCCCTGGATTGTATAAACCTTCGTAGCCCCCTGTGTCTATGGCCCCCACCCCCTCTCATATGATGCAATCAGACTTCATACGTATATACCAGAGGCGGCCTGGTCCCGGCCATGACGGCCTGATGATTGACATGGGAAGCACATTCTGTTGCAGGAGAAGTTTGCACCTTTCTGCAGACAACAAGGTCACCAGCCTGCACAACAAGGTGACACCGGGGAGCGCGCTCCCACCCAGCTGCGGGCCGGAGCAGTGCCTGCCATTAAAATGCATCACCCGTTTTATAGTTTCATAGATCTAAAGGAAGGTAAATTACAGGCGGCGCATGGCTGAAAACGTATGGAAAGTCTGAGCCGCCGGAGACTGCAAACTGCCGCCTGTCACCGGAGACCACGGCCAGGACGTGTATGTGAGAGATAAGGAGCCCCGGAGCCGCCCGAGGAGGAGCCTTAAAGGGACAACAGCATTATATACACGCAGACTAGCTCCCCCAAACTCTCCAGCTATGTAACCATTCCACCTTTGTAGCATTAGGGAACTCTGTAAAATAAACAAACTCCTCTTGCAAAAGTTTTCCATCACTTTTTCCCTGTGCAGAAAAGCGTCAGAGAATTACTGAGCCTAAAGGGGTCTTCCAATCAGGTACACAAGTTGAACCATGGAGATTAACAATTCCTTCCATACTTGTTATTACCTTTTAAAGGGGTAGTCCACCAAAAAAATTTTTCTTTCAAATCAACTGCTGCCATGAAGTGCCAGAGATTTGTAATTTACTTCTGTTAAAAAATCTCAAGCCTTCCAGTACTTATCAGCTGCTGTATGCCCAACAGGAAGTTGTATTATTCCCAGTCCGGAGAGCAGGAGAGGTTTTCTATGGGGATTTGCTCCTGCTTTGGACAGTTCCTGACATGGACAGAGGAGGCAACAGAGAGCACTGGGTCAGACAGGAAAGAAAACACCACTTCCTGCTGGACACACAGCAGCTGATAAGTACTGGAAGACTTAAGATTTTTTTAATAGAAGTGAATTACAAATCTCTGGCACTTTATGGCACCAGTTGATTTGAAAGAAATTTTTTTTTGGTGGACTACCCCTTTAAGTCTCCTTCCCCCAGTTCTCAGCTGCTGCTTTCTGCTGTAAACACAGAAAACTGTTCTCTCCGTCTCCCCCTCCCTTCTGATACAGGTCACATGACAGATTGGAGGCTGCTGATGACCTAACTACTGTTATTAACCCTCCCGGCATTACAGATTGCAGAAACAGCAGCTGGCCACGGACACTGGTTAAATGACCTGTATCAGAAGGAGGGAGACGGAGTGAACAGCTCAGATACAGTTTCCTGTACAGGGTCACCGCATATCATTACAGAGTGGGGTCACCGCATAACGGCACAGAGCGGGGTCACCCCATAACGGCACAGAGGAGGGTCACCAACGCTGCTACCTTCATAACTGCAGAGAATAAACCTCATCTGGTATCAGCACTGTGCCTGCCGGCCTTACACCACTAATACCCAGTGCCAGACGGAAGGGTGTAAAGCCGCCATCACTGGACTCCGCAGAGGTGACGGCAGTGACGGATCACACTTTCCTGTCTACAGCATTGGGCTGACTGTAAGGTTTGGTGAAGGAGGATTATACTACGGGGGGCTCCTCAGGGGGCGGCCTCTGCTCAGTCCCAATGATGGGAATCTTAAAGGACAACTCCGGCCAAAACTATTTTTAATATGTTATTACTTATGGAAAGTTAGACAAATTTCTAATGTACATTAATTATGGGAAATGCACATATAGGGCTATTTCCCTTAATTTAGTAGATCAGGGAGACTTCAGATTCTCTAAAAAACCGTGACGTCACGAACCAGGGGTGTAATTACAACAGAGTGTCCAGCAGGGGCGCACTATATATATAGAAGTCAATGAATACCATTGACTTCTATATATAGTGCGCCCCTGCTGGACACTCCATTGGAATTACAATGGATGTGTATGTAAATGGAATATACAGTGTTTTTGACTGATTATATTTACGGAATACTTTGGGGAGCAAGTGTCCTTGCTCCCCAAAGTATTCCATAAATGTAATTAATCAGTACATCACAGTAAGCCCGCAGAACCGCCGCCGTCTCCGGTTGGCACGTGTGATTCGAGAGCGGCGGCCGGGTGGGGAGTCAGCCATCACATAATGTAAAGTTTGGCCGGATCCAGGAAGAAGAAGCAGAAGCAGACGTTTATTTCAAAACTGCTGCCAGAAAGTTATACAGATTTGTAACTAACTTCTATTAAAAAAAAATCTCCAGTCTCCCAGTACTTATCAGCTGCTGTATGTCCTGCAGGAAGTGGTGTATTCTCTCCAGTCTGACACAGTGCTCTCTGCTGCCACCTTTGTCCATGTCAGGAACTGTCCAGAGCAGGAGAGGTTTTCTATAGGGATTTGCTGCTGCTCTGGACAGTTCCTGACGTGGGCAGAGGTGGCAGCAGAGAGCACCGTGTCAGACTGGAGAGAATACACCACTTCCTGCACAACATACAGCAGCTGATAAGTACTGGAAGACTGGAGATTTTTTAATAGAAGTAAATTACAAGTCTCTGTCACTTTAGGGGCGAGTTGATTTGATTTTTTTTTTTGCTGAACTACCCCTTTAAGAAGCTGCAGCAGACCCTGTATGTGTGAACACTCATGTGTGCCCGTATAATGTACCCCCACTATGCCTGCAGTTTCATCTGTTTTATCCCAGCATACATTTATACATGTAATTGCTGTAACAGGGTCATGTGACCTCTGACCTTCACAATCAGGCTGCATCCTCTCCCTTTTCAGATCCACTCTTAATCCCATGATGCTTCAGCACGGCATCACATGGGCAGCTAGAGCCAGTACCATCTCTGCCTGATGGGGGGGATGGTGTAATAATAAATAATAACAAGAAACTGGCTCAGTCGCCCCTAGCAACCAATCAGATTCCACCTTTCATTCCTCACACTCTTTGGAAAATAAAAGGTGGAATCTGATTGGTTGCTAGGGGCAACTGGGCCAGTGTCACCTTACACCATGTTTGATAAATCTCCCCCTTTAAGTATACGGTCAGGGAGGCTGGGCTGCCATCACATGTATTATAACTGTGTGACAGGACCCGTATACTCATCCCCAGTAACTATAAGGAGAGTATATGCCTCCCCCTGTGACGGCCTCGTGTGGAAGGGTCCATTCATGCAGGAAGGTTCTGATGGATACAATGGTGACCTTATTGACAGCACAGAAACACATGTAATTTCCAAGGGGGTCACCGTGAGATCACATGAGCCAACTGAAGGAAAGGAGTCCAGGAAAACTTATAGAAACCAACAATTAAATAAAGTGACATGTGACACTAGATAACGTATATACACTGTCTGAATAATGAATAAAAATAAAGACATCCGAGGGGGGCGGCTGGTGGGGGAGGGGGGACACAGTCTGCAGAGAGGCTGGTGGGGGAGGGGGGCACAGTCTGCAGAGAGGCTGGTGGGGAAGGGGGGGCACAGTCTGCAGAGAGGCTGGTGGGGAAGGGGGGGCACAGTCTGCAGAGAGGCTGGTGGGGAAGGGGGGGCACAGTCTGCAGAGAGGCTGGTGGGGAAGGGGGGGCACAGTCTGCAGAGAGGCTGGTGGGGAAGGGGGGGCACAGTCTGCAGAGAGGCTGGTGGAGGAGGGGGGGCACATTCCGCAGAGAGGCTGGTGGGGGAGGGGGGGGGGAACAGTCTGCAGAGAGGCTGGTGGAGAGGGGGGCACAGTCTGCAGAGAGGCTGGTGGGGGAGGGGGGCACAGTCTGCAGAGGGGCTGGTGGAGAGGGGGGCACAGTCTGCAGAGAGGCTGGTGGGGGAGGGGGGCAGAGAGGCTGGTGGGGGAGGGGGGCAGAGAGGCTGGTGGGGGAGGGGGGCACAGTCTGCAGAGAGGCTGGTGGAGAGGGGGGCACAGTCTGCAGAGAGGCTGGTGGGGGAGGGGGGCACAGTCTGCAGAGGGGCTGGTGGAGAGGGGGGCACAGTCTGCAGAGAGGCTGGTGGGGGAGGGGGCACAGTCTGCAGAGAGGCTGGTGGGGGAGGGGGCACAGTCTGCAGAGAGGCTGGTGGGGGAGGGGGCACAGTCTGCAGAGAGGCTGGTGGGGGAGGGGGCACAGTCTGCAGAGAGGCTGGTGGGGGAGGGGGCACAGTCTGCAGAGAGGCTGGTGGGGGAGGGGGGCACAGTCTGCAGAGAGGCTGGTGGAGAGGGGGGCACAGTCTGCAGAGAGGCTGGTGGAGAGGGGGGCACAGTCTGCAGAGAGGCTGGTGGGGGAGGGGGGCAGAGAGGCGGGTGGGGGAGGGGGGCACAGTCTGCAGAGAGGCTGGTGGAGAGGGGGGCACAGTCTGCAGAGGGACTGGTGGAGAGGGGGGCACAGTCTGCAGAGGGGCTGGAGGAGAGGGGGGCACAGTCTGCAGAGAGGCTGGTGGGGGAGGGGGGCACAGTCTGCAGAGAGGCTGGTGGAGAGGGGGGCACAGTCTGCAGAGAGGCTGGTGGGGAGGGGGGCACAGTCTGCAGAGGGGCTGGTGGAGAGGGGGGCACAGTCTGCAGAGAGGCTGGTGGGGGAGGGGTGGCACAGTCTGCAGAGAGGCTGGTGGGGGAGGGGGGGGCACAGTCTGCAGAGAGGCTAGTGGGGGAGGGGGCACAGTCTGCAGAGAGGCTGGTGGGGGAGGGGGGCACAGTCTGCAGAGAGGCTGGTGGGGGAGGGGGGCACAGTCTGCAGAGAGGCTGGTGGGGGAGGGGGGCACAGTCTGCAGAGAGGCTGGTGGGGGAGGGGGGCACAGTCTGCAGAGGGGCTGGTGGAGAGGGGGGCACAGTTGGGGGTATAAGGCAGCATATAGAAAATGCAGGTGTATACAGAGGAGACTAGTGAGGGGCTCCAGGTACATTATTTAGGGGCCACAAGTAGTGACAGTAGTAGTAGTGCCGGGCCGGCAGGGGGCGCTGTACACGCTGCCCCTATATAATCCCCCATGTGACCTCACGTGTCCCCAGCGCCTCCTACAGACGGGGTCACATCACTGCCAGGCGCCCAGAGGTCGGAGCCCGGCGGCCGCCGTTACTCGGTGTCACCCTGGTGACAGCTCCCGGGGTCACGGCACAATGCCGGCTCCCTCCGCCCCGCACACAGCCGCTCTCCCGGCTCCTTCCCGCCCCGCACTCCCGGACACCACGCCAGGCTCCGGCCCACACCCCCAGGCAGCCGCTCACCTCCCGGCGGACGTTTAATAACGCGTAATAATCATCGTTCTCCACTTCTTCCTCCATTAAGGCCGCCGCCATCTTCACAACCTTTCACCTTGACCGCCGAGTGCTGCGGGAACGTAGAACAGCCGGGGAGGAGGAAGCGCAGCACAGCGGCACCTGCAGGCCGGGGGAGGAACTGCAGCGGATTATCGGACATCAGCAGCTGGACAGCTCACAGGTTACTGCTGCCCGGGGACAGATAATAATGGCGGGAAGAATGATCAGTGATAACTGATGAGGGATCAGTAATACCTGCTGCTGGATGAGGGATCAGTAATAAGTGCTGCTGGATGAGGGATCAGTAATAACTGCTGCTGGATGAGGGATCAGTAATAAGTGCTGCTGGATGAGGGATCAGTAATAACCTGCTGGATGAGGGATCAGTAATAACTGCTGCTGGATGAGGGATCAGTAATAACCTGCTGGATGAGGGATCAGTAATAACTGCTGCTGGATGAGGGATCAGTAATAACTGCTGCTGGATGAGGGATCAGTAAAAACTGCTGGATGAGGGATCAGTAATAACTGCTGCTGGATGAGGGATCAGTAATAACTGCTGCTGGATGAGGGATCAGTAATAACTGCTGCGGGATGAGGGATCAGTAATAACTGCTGCTGGATGAGGGATCAGTAATAACTGCTGCTGGATGAGGGATCAGTAATAACTGCTGCGGGATGAGGGATCAGTAATAACTGCTGCTGGATGAGGGATCAGTAATAACTACTGCTGGATGAGGGATCAGTAATAACTGCTGCTGGATGAGGGATCAGTAATAACTGCTGCTGGATGAGGGATCAGTAATAACTGCTGCTGGATGAGGGATCAGTAATAACTGCTGGATGAGGGATCAGTAATAACTGCTGCTGGATGAGGGATCAGTAATAACTGCTGCTGGATGAGGGATCAGTAATAACTGCTGGATGAGGGATCAGTAATAACTGCTGGATGAGGGATCAGTAATAACTGCTGGATGAGGGATCAGTAATAACTGCTGCGGGATGAGGGATCAGTAATAACTGCTGCTGGATGAGGGATCAGTAATAACTGCTGCGGGATGAGGGATCAGTAATAACTGCTGGATGAGGGATCAGTAATAACTGCTGGATGAGGGATCAGTAATAACTGCTGGATGAGGGATCAGTAATAACTGCTGCTGGATAAGGGATCAGTAATAACTGCTGCGGGATGAGGGATCAGTAATAACTGCTGCGGGATGGGGGATCAGTAATAACTGCTGCGGGATGAGGGATCAGTAATAACTGCTGCTGGATGAGGGATCAGTAATAACTGCTGCTGGATAAGGGATCAGTAATAACTGCTGCGGGATGAGGGATCAGTAATAACTGCTGCGGGATGAGGGATCAGTAATAACTGCTGCGGGATGAGGGATCAGTAATAACTGCTGGATGAGGGATCAGTAATAACTGCTGGACGAGGGATCAGTAATAACCTGCTGGATGAGGGATCAGTAATAACTGCTGCGGGATGAGGGATCAGTAATAACTGCTGCGGGATGAGGGATCAGTAATAACTGCTGGATGAGGGATCAGTAATAACTGCTGAATGAGGGATCAGTAATAACTGCTGCGGAATGAGGGATCAGTAATAACTGCTGCGGGATGAGGGATCAGTAATAACTGCTGGATGAGGGATCAGTAATAACCTGCTGGATGAGGGATCAGTAATAACTGCTGCTGGATGAGGGATCAGTAATAACTGCTGCTGGATGAGGGATCAGTAATAACTGCTGCTGGATGAGGGATCAGTAATAATGCTGCTGGATGAGGGATCAGTAATAACTGCTGCTGGATGAGGGATCAGTAATACCTGCGGGATGAGGGATCAGTAATAACTGCTGGATGAGGGATCAGTAATAACTGCTGCTGGATGAGGGATCAGTAATAACTGCTGCTGGATGAGGGATCAGTAATAACTGCAGCTGGATGAGGGATCAGTAATAACTGCTGCTGGATGAGGGATCAGTAATAATGCTGCTGGATGAGGGATCAGTAATAACTGCTGCTGGATGAGGGATCAGTAATAGCTGCTGCTGGATGAGGGATCAGTAATAACTGCTGCTGGATGAGGGATCAGTAATAACTGCTGCTGGATGAGGGATCAGTAATAACTGCTGCTGGATGAGGGATCAGTAATAACTGCAGCGGGATGAGGGATCAGTAATAACTGCTGGATGAGGGATCAGTAATAACTGCAGCGGGATGAGGGATCAGTAATAACTGCTGCTGGATGAGGGATCAGTAATAACTGCTGCTGGATGAGGGATCAGTAATAACTGCTGCTGGATGAGGGATCAGTAATAACTGCTGCTGGATGAGGGATCAGTAATAACCTGCTGGATGAGGGATCAGTAATAACTGCTGCTGGATGAGGGATCAGTAATAACTGCTGGATCAGGGATCAGTAATAACTGCTGCTGGATGAGGGATCAGTAATAACTGCTGCTGGATGAGGGATCAGTAATAACTGCTGCTGGATGAGGGATCAGTAATAACCTGCTGGATGAGGGATCAGTAATAACTGCTGCTGGATGAGGGATCAGTAATAACTGCTGGATCAGGGATCAGTAATAACTGCTGCTGGATGAGGGATCAGTAATAACTGCTGGATCAGGGATCAGTAATAACTGCTGCTGGATGAGGGATCAGTAATAACTGCTGCTGGATGAGGGATCAGTAATAACTGCTGCTGGATGAGGGATCAGTAATAACTGCTGCTGGATGAGGGATCAGTAATAACTGCAGCTGGATGAGGGATCAGTAATAACTGCTGCTGGATGAGGGATCAGTAATAACTGCTGGATGAGGGATCAGTAATAATGCTGCTGGATGAGGGATCAGTAATAACTGCTGGATGAGGGATCAGTAATAACTGCTGGATGAGGGATCAGTAATAACTGTTGGATGAGGGATCAGTAATAACTGCTGGATGAGGGATCAGTAATAACTGCTGGATGAGGGATCAGTAATAACCTGCTGGATGAGGGATCAGTAATACCTGCTGGATGAGGGATCAGTAATAACTGCTGCTGGATGAGGGATCAGTAATAACTGCTGCTGGATGAGGGATCAGTAATAACTGCAGCGGGATGAGGGATCAGTAATAACTGCTGGATGAGGGATCAGTAATAACTGCAGCGGGATGAGGGATCAGTAATAACTGCTGCGGGATGAGGGATCAGTAATAACTGCTGCTGGATGAGGGATCAGTAATAACCTGCTGGATGAGGGATCAGTAATACCTGCTGGATGAGGGATCAGTAATAACTGCTGCTGGATGAGGGATCAGTAATAACCTGCTGGATGAGGGATCAGTAATAACCTGCTGGATGAGGGATCAGTAATAAGTGCTGCGGGATGAGGGATCAGTAATAACTGCTGCTGGATGAGGGATCAGTAATAACTGCTGCTGGATGAGGGATCAGTAATAACCTGCTGGATGAGGGATCAGTAATAACTGCAGCTGGATGAGGGATCAGTAATAACTGCTGCTGGATGAGGGATCAGTAATAACTGCTGGATGAGGGATCAGTAATAATGCTGCTGGATGAGGGATCAGTAATAACTGCAGCGGGATGAGGGATCAGTAATAACTGCTGGATGAGGGATCAGTAATAACTGCAGCGGGATGAGGGATCAGTAATAGCTGCTGGATGAGGGATCAGTAATAACTGCTGCGGGATGAGGGATCAGTAATAGCTGCTGGATGAGGGATCAGTAATAACTGCTGCTGGATGAGGGATCAGTAATAACTGCTGCTGGATGAGGGATCAGTAATAACCTGCTGGATGAGGGATCAGTAATAACTGCTGCTGGATGAGGGATCAGTAATAACCTGCTGGATGAGGGATCAGTAATAACTGCTGCTGGATGAGGGATCAGTAATAACCTGCTGGATGAGGGATCAGTAATAACTGCTGCTGGATGACGGATCAGTAATAACCTGCTGGATGAGGGATCAGTAATAACTGCTGCTGGATGAGGGATCAGTAATAACTGCTGGATGAGGGATCAGTAATAACTGCTGAATGAGGGATCAGTAATAACTGCTGGATGAGGGATCAGTAATAACTGCTGAATGAGGGATCAGTAATAACTGCTGGATGAGGGATCAGTAATAACTGCTGCGGGATGAGGGATCAGTAATAACTGCTGCTGGATGAGGGATCAGTAATAACTGCTGCTGGATGAGGGATCAGTAATAACTGCAGCTGGATGAGGGATCAGTAATAACTGCTGGATGAGGGATCAGTAATAACTGCTGCTGGATGAGGGATCAGTAATACCTGCTGGATGAGGGATCAGTAATAACTGCTGCTGGATGAGGGATCAGTAATAACTGCTGCTGGATGAGGGATCAGTAATAACTGCTGGATGAGGGATCAGTAATAACTGCTGGATGAGGGATCAGTAATAACTGCTGGATGAGGGATCAGTAATAAGTGCTGCTGGATGAGGGATCAGTAATAACTGCTGGATGAGGGATCAGTAATAACTGCTGCTGGATGAGGGATCAGTAATAACTGCAGCTGGATGAGGGATCAGTAATAACTGCTGCGGGATGAGGGATCAGTAATAACTGCTGCGGGATGAGGGATCAGTAATAAGTGCTGCTGGATGAGGGATCAGTAATAACTGTTGGATGAGGGATCAGTAATAACTGCTGCCGGATGAGGGATCAGTAATAACTGCTGCTGGATGAGGGATCAGTAATAACTGCTGGATGAGGGATCAGTAATAACTGCTGCTGGATGAGGGATCAGTAATAACTGCTGCGGGATGAGGGATCAGTAATAACTGCTGCTGGATGAGGGATCAGTAATAACCTGCTGGATGAGGGATCAGTAATAACTGCAGCTGGATGAGGGATCAGTAATAACTGCTGCTGGATGAGGGATCAGTAATAACTGCTGCTGGATGAGGGATCAGTAATAACTGCTGGATGAGGGATCAGTAATAACTGCTGCTGGATGAGGGATCAGTAATAACCTGCTGGATAAGGGATCAGTAATAACCTGCTGGATGAGGGATCAGTAATAACTGCTGCTGGATGAGGGATCAGTAATAACTGCTGCGGGATGAGGGATCAGTAATAACTGCTGCTGGATGAGGGATCAGTAATAACTGCAGCTGGATGAGGGATCAGTAATAACTGCTGCTGGATGAGGGATCAGTAATAACTGCAGCTGGATGAGGGATCAGTAATAAGTGCTGCTGGATGAGGGATCAGTAATAACTGCAGCTGGATGAGGGATCAGTAATACCTACTGGATGAGGGATCAGTAATAACTGCTGCTGGATGAGGGATCAGTAATAACTGCTGGATGAGGGATCAGTAATAACTGCTGCTGGATGAGGGATCAGTAATAACTGCTGCTGGATGAGGGATCAGTAATAACTGCGGGATGAGGGATCAGTAATAACTGCTGCTGGATGAGGGATCAGTAATAACTGCTGCTGGATGAGGGATCAGTAATAACTGCTGCTGGATGAGGGATCAGTAATAACTGCTGCTGGATGAGGGATCAGTAATAAGTGCTGCTGGATGAGGGATCAGTAATAACTGCTGGATGAGGGATCAGTAATAACTGCAGCTGGATGAGGGATCAGTAATAACTGCTGCTGGATGAGGGATCAGTAATAACTGCTGAATGAGGGATCAGTAATAAGTGCTGCTGGATGAGGGATCAGTAATAACCTGCTGGATGAGGGATCAGTAATAACCTGCTGGATGAGGGATCAGTAATAACTGCTGCTGGATGAGGGATCAGTAATAACTGCTGGATGAGGGATCAGTAATAACTGCTGCTGGATGAGGGATCAGTAATAACTGCTGCTGGATGAGGGATCAGTAATAACTGCTGCGGGATGAGGGATCAGTAATAACTGCTGGATGAGGGATCAGTAATAACTGCTGCGGGATGAGGGATCAGTAATAACCTGCTGGATGAGGGATCAGTAATAACTGCTGCTGGATGAGGGATCAGTAATAACCTGCTGGATGAGGGATCAGTAATAACCTGCTGGATGAGGGATCAGTAATAACTGCTGCTGGATGAGGGATCAGTAATAAGTGCTGCTGGATGAGGGATCAGTAATAACCTGCTGGATGAGGGATCAGTAATAACTGCTGCGGGATGAGGGATCAGTAATAACTGCAGTCTGCAGCTGTCAGGGCATGCTGGGAGTTGTAGTTTAATTACAGATTCTAGAGTCAAAGGTTTGGGGTCAGTGACTTGATGACATGATGGTGAAGAACACAGCCCCTCCCCCCTATACATAGGTTCTACAGCAGGGATGAGGAACATTGGCTCCCCGGCTTTTGCCAAAACTACAATTCCCATCATGCCTGGATAGCTGAGGTTTGTGAGGCCAAGTTTCCCCATCCCTGACGTAGAACCAATGTATAGGGGGGCGCCAGCAGACAATCTCACATCTCCATGGGGTTGAAAGTGTTGCACAGCAGAGGAGCCGCCATCCAGGAGAGGAGCCGCCGTCCAGGAGAGGAGCCGCAGTCCAGGAGAGGAGCCGCCGTCCAGGAGGGGAGCCGCCGTCCAGGAGAGGAGCAGTCGTCTAGGAGAAGAGCAGCCATCCAGGAGAGGAGCCACTGTCCAGGAGAGGAGCAGCCATCCAGGAGAGGAGCAGCCGTCCAGGAGAGGAGCAGCCGTCTAGGAGAGGAGCCTCCGTCCAGGAGAGGAGCAGCCATCCAGGAGAGGAGCATCCGTCCAGGAGAGGAGCAGCCGTCCAGGAGAGGAGCAGCCGTCTAGGAGAGGAGCCGCTGTACAGGAGAGGAGCCTCCGCCCAGGAGAGGAGCAGCCATCTAGGAGAGGAGCAGCCATCTAGGAGAGTAGCCGCCACTATCCAAGAGAGGAGCCTCCACCCAGGAGAGGAGCAGCTGTCTAGGAGAGAAGTAGCCGTCTAGGAGAGGAGCCGCCACCTAGGAGAGGAAGCAGCTTCCAGAAGAGAAGCCGCCTTCCAGGAGAGGAGCCGCAGTCCAGGAGAGGAGCCGCCATCCAGGAGAGGAGCCACAGTCCAGGAGAGGAGTCTCCATCCAAGAGAGGAGCCGGCGTCCAGGAGAGGAGCAGCCATCCAGGAGAGGAGACGCCGTCCAGGAGAGGAGCCTCCGCCCAGGAGAGGAGTTGCCGTCTAGGAGAGGAGCAGCCGTCTAGGAGAAGAGCAGCCATCCAGGAGAGGAGCCAGCGTCCAGGAGAGGAGCAGCCGTCCAGGAGAGGAGCAGCCGTCTAGGAGAGGAGCAGCTGTCCAGGAGAGGAGGCAGCATCCAGGAGAGGAGCCGCTGTCCAGGAGAGGAGCCTCCGCCCAGGAGAGGAGCAGCCTCCTGTCCAGGAGAGGAGCAGCCATCTAGGAGAGTAGCCGCCACTGTCCAAGAGAGGAGCCTCCACCCAGGAGAGGAGCAGCTGTCTAGGAGAGAAGCAGCCGTCTAGGAGAGGAGCCGCCACCTAGGAGAGGAAGCAGCTTCCAGAAGAGAAGCCGCCTTCCAGGAGAGGAGCCGCAGTCCAGGAGAGGAGCCGCCATCCAGGAGAGGAGCCACAGTCCAGGAGAGGAGTCTCCATCCAAGAGAGGAGCCGGCGTCCAGGAGAGGAGCCGCCGTTCAGGAGAGGAGACACCATTCAGAAGAGGAGCCGCCACCTAGAAGAGGAGGCAGCGTCCAGGAGAAGATCCCCCGCCCAGGAG
This sequence comes from Dendropsophus ebraccatus, assembly GCF_027789765.1. Lineage (NCBI taxonomy): Eukaryota > Metazoa > Chordata > Amphibia > Anura > Hylidae > Dendropsophus > Dendropsophus ebraccatus. The sequence goes on along the minus strand of NC_091465.1, from coordinate 7,512,034 downwards.
AGAAGCCGCCATCCAGGTAAGGACCCCCTGTTCAGAGGAGAAGCTGCTGTCCAGGAGAGGAGCTGCAGTCCAGAAGAGGAGTCCCCATCCAGGAGAGGAGCCAGTGTCCAGGAGAGAAGTCGCCATCCAGGAGAGTAGCCGCTATTCCGGAGAGGAGCCGTAGTCCAGAAGAGGAGCAGCCGTCCAAGAAAGGAGCCACCATCCAGGAGAGGAGCCGCTGTCCAGGAGAGGAGCCCCGATCCAGGAGAGGAGCAGCCGTCCAGGAGAGGAGCCCCCATCCAGGTAAGGAGCAGCCGTCCAGGAGAGGAGCAGCTGTCCTGGAGAAGAGCAGCCGTCCAGGAGAGGAGCCGCCATCCAGGTACGGAGCCACCATCCAGGAGAGGAGCCGCTGTCCAGGAGAGGAGCCCCCATCCAGGAGAGGAGCAGCCGTCCAGGAGAGGAGCAGCCGTCCAGGAGAGGAGCCGCCGTCCAGGAGAGGAGCCGCTATCCAGGTAAGGAGCAGCCGTCCAGGAGAGGAGCAGCCGTCCAGGAGAGAAGCTGCCGTCCAGGAGAGGAGCCGCCATCCAGGAGAGGAGCTGCCGTCCAGGAGAGGAGCTGCCGTCCAGGAGAGGAGCCGCCGTCCAGGAGAGGAGCCGCCATCCAGGTAAGGAGCAGCCGTCCAGGAGAGGAGCAGCCGTCCAGGAGAGGAGCCGGCATCCAGGAGAGGAGCTGCCGTCCAGGAGAGGAGCCCCCATCCCGTCACTGGGGAAGAAAATGGGGAGAATCCTGACTGATTTCTGGGCTGCAAAGAGGAGAGGAAGTGGTGATTTATCTGCGTCCAGCAGCGGGGCCGATATATCATCCATCTGCGGAGGAAACATAAGGAGGAGCCCAGCAGCTGACAACGTGTAGCAGCCAAAGACAGGTAGCTGGGGACCAGGAGAGGAACGCTCTGCAACTGATGCCATGGATGGAACGTTCAGGGTTCTATGGGATATTGAGGGACATGGGAGAACATATATATATATATATATATATATATATATATATATATATATATATATATATATATATATACACTATATCTATTCAATTTAAAGGGGTTCTCCACTCAGACAGAACATTTGATATGTTGCTGCACATGGTGAGACTAACAATTTCTTCCATAATTATTATGTATTCAGTCTTCTTCCCCCAGTTCTCAGCTGCTGCTTTCTGCAGAAAACACAAAATCTGTGTAGTTACATGAAGAGAGATGACCCTGTCTGTGGCAGATTCCGCCGTCTGCCAGAAGAATGAGTCAACTCTGTCAGGATTCTTTACTGTAACAGGTTACACAGGGTCAACCAGACCCTGCCTGCAAGTACTCACATAGCCAGGATTGTTTACTGTACAAGCTTGTTCACACATCAACCAACATGAGGTTAAAGGAGAACTGCCAGGATTCTTTACTGTAAGAGCTCATTCACACAAGGAGCAGTAGGGCAGTACAGGAGACCTGTTAGGATTCTTTACTGTTTAAAGGGCACTGTGCCCGGATTTCCTGTATGACTTTATTCACACCAGGGGGATTACAGCTGAAAGGAGTTCTGTCTGGATACTTACTGTAAAGGTGACCATACATTTTCAATAACATTCTCCCAATTCCCTTGGCCGACACCCACACACAGCCAAATGTTCAGAGGGGAGAGGTGAGCCGCAGCCAAACAGGCATTGTCTTATTCCTCCAAGAACAATAGGGTCTGGTGGTGCAAATCCAACCTGCCTGACCCTGGGCATCATCTATCAGTGGAGAGTTAGGAGGCTGCCAGACACCTTAGACAGTGAGCAACGAGGGCTTACATATAGAGGGAGGACCCTGCTTACATATAGAGAGAGGACCCTGCTTACATATAGAGAGAGGACCCTGCTTACATATAGAGGGAGGACCCTGCTTATATATATAGAGAGAGGACACTGCTTACATATAGAGAGAGGACCCTGCTTACATATAGAGAGAGGACCCTGCTTACATAAAGAGAGAGGACCCTGCTTACATATAGAGAGAGGACCCTGCTTACATATAGAGAGAGGACCCTGCTTACATATAGAGAGGACCCTGCTTACATATAGAGAGAGGACCCTGCTTACATATAGAGAGAGGACCCTGCTTACATATAGAGAGAGGACCCTGCTTACATATAGAGGGAGGACCCTGCTTACATATAGAGGGAGGACCCTGCTTACATATAGAGAGAGGACCCTGCTTACATATAGAGAGAGGACCCTGCTTACATATAGAGAGAGGACCCTGCTTACATATAGAGAGAGGACCCTGCTTACATATAGAGGGAGGACCCTGCTTACATATAGAGAGAGGACCCTGCTTACATATAGAGAGAGGACCCTGCTTACATATAGAGGGAGGACCCTGCTTACATATAGAGAGAGGACCCTGCCTGCGAGGGCTTACATGGGGAGAGGACCCTGCCCGCAAGAGCTTACATAGGGAAAGAGGACCCTGCCAGCGAGAGCTTACATATATATAGAGGACCCTCCCCGCCAGGGCTTATATATAGAGAGAGGACCCTGCCTGCCAGGGCTTACATAGGTAGAGAGGACCCTGCCCGGGAGGGCTTACATAGGGAGAAAGGACCCTGCCCGGGAGGGCTTACATAGGGAGAGAGGACCCTGCCCACCAGAGCTTACATAGGGAGAGAGGAGCCTGCCCGTCAGGGCTTACATAGGGAGAGAGAGGAGCCTGCCCGCCAGGTATTACATAGGGAGAGAGGTCCCTGCCAGCCAGGGCTTACATAGGGAGAGAGGAGCCTGCCCACCAGGGCTTACATAGGGAGAGAGGAGCCTGCCCGCCAGGCCTTACATAGGGAGAGAGGACCCTGCCCGCCAGGACCTTCAAAGGGAGAGAGGAGCCTGCCCGGCAGGGATTACATAGGGAGAGAGGACCCTGCCCGCCAGGTATTACATAGGGAGAGAGGTCCCTGCCAGCCAGGGCTTACATAGGGAGAGAGGAGCCTGCCCACCAGGGCTTACATAGGGAGAGAGGAGCCTGCCCGCCAGGCCTTACATAGGGAGAGAGGACCCTGCCCGCCAGGACCTACAAAGGGAGAGAGGAGCCTGCCCGGCAGGGATTACATAGGGAGAGAGGACCCTGCCCGCCAGGTATTACATAGGGAGAGAGGACCCTGCCCGCCAGGGCTTACATAGGGAGAGAGAGGAGCCTGCCCGCCAGGGATTACATAGGGAGAGAGGACCCTGCCCGCCAGGGCTTACATAGGGAGAGAGGACCCTGCCCGCCATGGCTTACATAGGGAGAGAGGACCCTGCCCGCCAGGTATTACATAGGGAGAGAGGACCCTGCCCGCCAGGTATTACATAGGGAGAGAGGACCCTGCCCACAAGGGCTTACATAGGGAGAGAGAACCCTGCCCACCAGGCCTTACATAGGGAGAGAGGACCCTGCCCGCCAGGTATTACATAGGGAGAGAGGACCCTGCCCACCAGGGATTACATAGGGAGAGAGGACCCTGCCCACCAGGACTTACATAGGGAGAGAGGACCCTGCCCGCCAGGTATTACATAGGGAGAGAGGACCCTGCCCACCAGGGATTACATAGGGAGAGAGAACCCTGCCTGTGAGGCCTTACATAGGGAGAGAGGAGCCTGCCCACCAGGGATTACATAGGGAGAGAGGATCCTGCCCGGGAGGGCTTACATAGGGAGAGAGGACCCTGCCCGGGAGGGCTTGCATAGGGAAAGAGGACCATGCCCACCAGGACTTACATAGGGAGAGAGGAGCCTGCCCACCAGGCCTTACATAGGGAGAGAGGACCCTGCCCCCAAGGGATTACATAGGGAGAGAGGACCCTGCCCACCAGGCCTTACATAGGGAGAGAGGACCCTGCCCACCAGGGCTTACATAGGGAGAGAGGACCCTGCCCACCAGGGCTTACATATGGAGAGAGGACCATGCCCGCTAGGGATTACATAATGAGAGAGGACCCTGCCCACAAGGGAATACATAGGGAGAGAGGACCCTGCCCGGGAGGGCTTACATAGAGAGAGAGGACCCTGCCCGGGAGGGCTTACATAGGGAGGGAGGACCCTGCCCACAAGGGAATACATAGGGAGAGAGGACCCTGCCCGGGAGGGCTTACATAGAGAGAGAGGACCCTGCCCGGGAGGGCTTACATAGGGAGAGAGGACCGGGCCCACCAGGTATTACATAGGGAGAGAAGACCCTAGTGCTGCAGGTAAACCTAAAACTTGCTGGACCCCTGTGGAGATGAGCTGATTATTTGGGGGTCTCTGCTTATTATGCTTATTATGGGGGGACTCTTCTACCAGTAAGAGATTATAAAATACAAACAACCACTCTTCAGGTGATGGTCATGTGACGTGACGGCAGACATATTGTTGCATCAAGGTCGGCTAAATAAAGGAAAGTCCTCACACCCCGCTGCTTCCCACTGCTGCCCAGTCCCTGTGTCTGCTCCAGAATTGCAGATTTATGGGATGAGACTCCATAAGAGGGGGCTCTGGGGTTCCTCTTTATAACTTTAAAAACTTTCTCCGGCTGTGATCCGTCATGGGAGACAGAGAGCACCAACTCCGACAAACTTTCTGTTTTGCAAACCAGGAAAAAGAATGACAAGCAATAAAGTCATGGCAGCCTGGGCGTGCGCCTCCTGGTGCCCGAGCCGCGGAGTTCCTCTCTTTTTTAGAATCCATGCCTTTCAAATCTGCAAGAAATTGGCACAAACACATATTTCATGGGGGAAGAGAAGAATGATAAATCTGATGCGTTGCGACAGCTGGGCCTGTCATGAATGTATCAGGGGCCGGCGACCGCTATGATATAGCTCTGCTCACTTTCAGAATGAAAGACGGCGAGAAAAACCTAAATCAAAGCTCCGCCGCAGCAGCAGGCTCCCGAAACGCGCCAGGGAGAACAAGGCATCAGACGCACGCTCCCCAGCTCTTACAGGTATAGGCCGTACAGGAGATATATATATCAAGCTCTGGGATTTGCGCATCTTTCCATTGTCTGCAGTCAGAGACTTCACTTATAAACAACACAACAACTTAAAGGGGAACTCTGGCAAAAAGAAAAATCTTTCAAAACAACTGCTGTCAGAAAGTTATGTAGTTTTGTAATTGACTTCTGTTTAAAAATGTTAAGTTTTCCAGTACCTATCAGCTGCTGTATGTCCTGCAGGAAGTGGTGTATTCTTTCCAGACGGGCACAATGCTCTCTGCTGCCACCAGAACAGCAGCAAATTCCCATAGAAAAAAACCTTTACTGCCCTGGACAGTTCCTGACATGGACAGAGGTGGCAGCAGAGAGCACTGTGTCAGACTGGAGAAAACACACCACTTTCTGCAGGACATACAGCAGCTGATAAGTACCGGATAAAACATGGCTGCTTTCTTCATAAAACAGTGCCACACCTGTCCACAGGGGATCTGTGGTACTGCAATCAAGCAATACTGGACACTGGTCAGGTGAGTTTCTGGTCTTGGAATCTTCCAATCTTGGTGTAACTTCCAATGATGGACCTAATGCTTGTAACTGCACTCCATGTGACCTCTCTTGACCAATTGTGGTGTCCCACCACGAGTGTTGCTTATGGTTACACCCTTCGCAAAAGTCTGTACTCTAAGTAAATTGTGGTGATAAAGCAGTACCTAGGTTTCGCCACAAGATGTCACTTTTGTATGTAACAGTACTTATGTTTTGCACAGCTGTAGGTAACCAAAGGGTTATTGTTTATTGTGATTTGTACACTAATGAGGACCTTCTCTTCTCTCTACCTGTCTCTGAGCTCCTTTCTTCTGTGCTTTTCTTCTCCACCACTCACAGGGATTGTTGCATCACCTGTAGGAAGTTGTTACATGGGGAGAGGAAACACACGCCCGCACTAGTTAGTCATAGCCACATTTCTGAGCAGAGAGGAAGCGAGACAAGTTGGTCCCTATCGTGGTCCATCTGGGCCCTGGCTTTGCCAGGTCCCCACTCCAGAGCTGCACTTAGCAGTCTTAGTCTAGTGGTTGAGCAGAGAAGACATATATGGAAGACTTAGTCACCAGTTTCTTGAAAGCAGCACTTCCACACACTATGCAGTGTTAAGTTACTCTAGGGAGAGGACAAGTCAGAGAAACCCCAACCCACGCTGAAACCAGTCTAAAAGCACAGGACCGTATATTGATAACAAAAGGAACTGATCCAGATAGAGCAAAGTTGCTAGAAGCCTACATACTCTATCTCGCAGCGCGGGTGTCACCAGGGAACCTGTACAAAGTATTCTCTCAGTAAAGAAGATTACCGACACAGTACACACACACTCCTTGGATCATCTTCCCTTTCTGTGGGTGGTGGTACCGATAGTACGGGTGGGTCGCAACTCCACTCCGGACCACTGTGACAAGTACCCAAGAGACCCCCAAACAGCAGGGCAGGTCACCGACCACAGGGGAAAGGGTATAGCCAGCCACACTGAACTAAAAGCAGGTGTGCCTCCATACCCATGAGCCCAACCGGCACTGCCATCATGACAGCATAACACCTGACTGAGCTAAATCCCGACCAACCACTACAGTAATGGCGTCACAAGGTGCCATATGGCAAGTGACCGGTCCAGCACACACCACAGAATCAGCTCTATTTCACAAGCAGTTTGCACTTAAAGGGAGCCTGCCATGCTAAACGTACCGTCAGATATCGCAGCACCAGCTGAGCAGATGGATATATAATCGTGCTCATTATGGGTTTTGGAATCCAGTGGGAGGTCCTAATCAATATATATTGTTTTTACAGAGACAGCTGTCAATCATGGACGTACAACGACGGTGTGTGAACATAGCCTATGGTTGTATTATTCAGTCACTGTGTGGTGGTATTATTCAGTCACTGTATGGCGGTATTATTCAGTCACTGTATGGCGGTATTTTTCAGTCACTGTGTGGCGGTATTATTCAGTCACTGTATGGTGGTATTTTTCAGTCACTGTATGGCGGTATTAGTCAGTCACTGTGTGGCTATATTATTCAGTCACTGTATGGCGGTATAAATCAGTAACTATATGGGGATATTATTCAGTCACTGTATGGTGGTATTATTCAGTCACTGTATGGTGGTATTTTTCAGTCACTGTGTGGCGGTATTATTCAGTCACTGTGTGGTGGTATTATTCAGACACTGTATGGTGGTATTTTTCAGTCACTGTATGGCTATATTATTCAGTCACTGTATGGCGGTATAAATCAGTAACGGTATGGGGATATTATTCAGTCACTGTATGGTGGTATTATTCAGTCACTGTATGGCGGTATTTTTCAGTCACTGTATGGCGGTATTATTCAGTCACTGTATGGGGATATTATTATTTACTAACTGTATGTCAGTATTATTCAGTCCAAATTATTTCATAGCTTGGATTTTTTTTTTGACACATTGTTCCCCATGTTTTTCTACTTTGGGATCACGTGAAGAAAAATCACTTACCTGCTGGTAATATACGGCTCCACAATCGTCATGTATAGAAGCGGCTGGGAGGATATTCTACACCTGCATGTTTCCATTACTGGTGACAGCTTTTTATTGATGATGGCTTTTTCACTGTGGTTTTGCAGATGACTGATAGGATTTCTTCCGGCAGTGAAGGGGTTACGGCGGCTGCAGGTATAATCACTGTGCATTGCCTTTGGGTCCGTGTAATATTTTCTGTTGTCTGCTAGCTACTTGGGTTTTTGGATTTCAATTGGCAAAGCTATTAAACATATCTTAACCTTATAAAATAAACATTTTAAAGCAGAAATCTACTTTACGCATCATAAAATATAAATGTGTGCCTTGTTCCAACTACTGCAAAATCCTGTGGTGGCTGTTTTCAGAAATCCCCTCATTTTTCACATTCACAAACTTAATTCCTGGTCTTAATTCATGATGACCGAAGAACTTACTGCTAAAGATCTGGAGAAAGGAGATCAAATAGACAAAGGTTTATGGGCTGCTATTTCTTATACAATGTGCTACAACCACCAGGCCCAATATACGGGCATATAACTACTATAATACTGCTCCTATATACAGGAATATACTACTATAATACTGCTCCTATATACAGGAATATAACTACTATAATACTGCCCCTATATACAGGGATATAACTACTATAATACTGCTCCTATATACAGGAATATAACTACTATAATACTACCCCCTATATACAGGAATATAACTACTATAATACTGTCCCCTATATACAGGGATATAACTACTATAATACTGCCCCTATATACAAGAATATAACTACTATAATACTGCCCCCTATATACAGGAATATATTACTATAATACTGCTCCCTATATACAGGAATATACTACTATAATACTGCTCCTATATACAGGGATATAACTACTATAATACTGCTATATACAGGGATATAACTACTATAATACTGCTCCTATATACAGGAATATAACTACTATAATACTGCTCCTATATACAGGAATATACTACTATAATACTGCTCCTATATACAGGAATATAACTACTATAATACTGCCCCTATATACAGGGATATAACTACTATAATACTGCTCCTATATACAGGAATATAACTACTATAATACTACCCCCTATATACAGGAATATAACTACTATAATACTGTCCCCTATATACAGGGATATAACTACTATAATACTGCCCCTATATACAAGAATATAACTACTATAATACTGCCCCCTATATACAGGAATATATTACTATAATACTGCTCCCTATATACAGGAATATACTACTATAATACTGCTCCTATATACAGGGATATAACTACTATAATACTGCTATATACAGGGATATAACTACTATAATACTGCTCCTATATACAGGAATATAACTACTATAATACTGCTCCTGTATACAGGAATATTACTACTATAATACTGCTCCTATATACAGGAATATAACTACTATAATACTGTCCCCTATATACAGGGATATAACTACTATAATACTGCTATATACAGGGATATAACTACTATAATACTGCTCCTATATACAGGAATATAACTACTATAATACTGCTCCTGTATACAGGAATATAACTACTATAATACTGCTCCCTTTATACAGGGATATAACTACTATAATACTGCTCCTGTATACAAGAATATAACTACTATAATACTGCCCCCTATATACAGGAATATAACTACTATAATACTGCCCCCTATATACAGGAATATAACTACTATAATCCTGCTCCCCCTTTATACAAGAATATAACTACTATAATACTGCTCCTATATACAGGAATATAACTACTATAATACTGCTCCTATATACAGGAATATAACTACTATAATACTGCCCCTATATACAGGAATATAACTACTATAATACTGCTCCTATATACAGGAATATAACTGCTATAATACTGCTCCTATATACAGGAATATAACTGCTATAATACTGCTCCTATATACAGGAATATAACTGCTATAATACTGCTCCTATATACAGGAATATAACTACTATAATCCTGCTCCCCCTTTATACAAGAATATAACTACTATAATCCTGCTCCCCCTTTATACAAGAATATAACTACTATAATACCGCCCCCTACATACAGGAATATATAATACTGCTCCTATATACAGGAATATATAATACTGCTCCTATATACAGGGATATAACTACTATAATACTGCTCCTGTATACAGGAATATAACTACTATAATACTGCTCCTATATACAAGAATATAACTACTATAATACTGCTCCTGTATACAGGAATATAACTACTATAATACTGCTCCTATATACAGGAATATAACTACTATAATACTGCTCCTGTATACAGGGATATAACTACTATAATACTGCTCCTATATACAGGAATATAACACGGTGGTGGCGGTGGGGATATAATGCTGATCAGCCTCCATAATCTCGATCACCCCTAAGAACTGCTGCAGTCGCCCCATTGTTTTTCCAGAGAGCTAATAGGGAATCATTACTTTGCGTCTTCGCTGAGTGCGGATCCCTAATTCCTCGGGGATCGGCCTGGCGGTGTATTATTTATATCGCTGCCGTACAGGATAGCGCACACCTGTCAGGATTCACACTTTGAGGCGGCCGGTTCACAGGATAAAGCCGCAGCCCGGGTCCCTGAGGGTGAAGACGTGTCAGGTGTCCGTTCTTTCCCGCTGTCACTCATCTCCAATCTTATTACTATCTCCCAGAATGCTCTCTGCCTCCTACAATAATAATGGCTGAAGGTACGAACAGATTTATTCATCACAAGGAAAGATCATAGGAAACCCCGGAAATCCCCCTGAACCGCAGATCTGAGCAGAGATGAATGGCGTCATTGTATAGAAAGACTGGATGATTGCGGAATGTACACCGTATACATCTATATACAGTATATACACAGCCTCCTATATACAGCCTCCTATATACCCTATATACATAGCCTCCTATATACAGCCTCCTATATACACAGCCTCCTATATACCCTATATACACAGCCTCCTATATACACAGCCTCCTATATACACTATATACAGCCTCCTATATACACAGCCTCCTATATACCCTATATTCACAGCCTCCTATATACCCTATATACACAGCCTCCTATATACACAGCCTTCTATATACCCTATATACACAGTCTCTTATATACCCTATATACACAGCCTCCTATATACCCTATATACACAGCCTCCTATATACACAGCCTCCTATATACCCTATATACACAGCCTCCTATATACCCTATATAGACAGCCATATATATATATATAGATATATGTATATATATATACCCGCAATGTTGCTACTAACAGTACTGCACAGTAAGTGCCTGAGAGAGCCAATCAGTCATCTCTACACCTGCCAAGGATCATGTATCTATCTATCTATCTATCTATCTATCTATCTATCTATCTATCTATCTCCTATCTATCTATCTATCTATCTATCTATCTATCTATCTATCTATTATCTATCTATCTATCTATCTCCTATCTATCTATCTATCTATCTTCTATCTATCTATCTATCTATCTATCTATCTATCTATTATCTATCTATCTATCTATCTCCTATCTATCTATCTATCTATCTATCTATCTATCTATCTATCTATCTATCTATCTCCTATCTATCTATCTCCTATCTATCTATCTATCTATCTATCTATCTATCTATCTATCTCCTATCTATCTATCTATCTATCTATCTATCTATCTATCTCCTATCTATCTATCTATTATCTATCTATCTATCTATCTATCTATCTATCTATCTATCTATTATCTATCTATCTATCTATCTATCTATCTATCTATCTCCTATCTATCTATCTCCTATCTATCTATCTATCTCCTATCTATCTATCTATCTATCTATCTATCTATCTATCTCCTATCTACCTATCTATCTCCTATCTATCTATCTATCTCCTATCTATCTATCTATCTATCTATCTATCTATCTATCTATCTATCTCCTATCTACCTATCTATCTCCTATCTATCTATCTATCTATCTATCTATCTATCTATCTATCTATCTCCTATCTATCTATCTATCTATCTATCTCCTATCTATCTATCTATCTATCTATCTATCTCCTATCTATCTATCTATCTATCTATCTATCTATCTATCTCCTATCTATCTATCTATCTATCTATCTATCTCCTATCTATCTATCTATCTCCTATCTATCTATCTATCTATCTATCTATCTATCTATTATCTATCTATCTATCTATCTATCTATCTATCTCCTATCTATCTATCTATCTATCTATCTATCTATCTATCTCCTATCTATCTATCTATCTATCTATCTATCTATCTATCTATCTATCTATCTCCTATCTATCCATCTACTATCTATCTATCTATCTATCTATCTATCTATTGTCTATCTATCTATCTATCTATCTATCTATCTATCTATCTATCTATCTCCTATCTATCTATCTATCTATCTATCTCCTATCTATCTATTATCTATCTATTCATCCATCTATCTCCGGAGTACCCCTTAAACTAATTTGCAGCCTATTAGTCCTGCGTGTTCATCCTATCCTGCCGGAGTTCCCCTTTAAGCCGGCACTGTGCATTATATCATCTTTTTAACGCAGCTATTTTTAGAAGTAGGGGGAAAAAATACTAAAAAATTAGGCCTAAGGAGATTCACAATATAACTTTATGGTCCTGGTTGCGGCGGCGCCAATAAAAGTGTTATATGACTGCAGCAATAAGAACATAAGGAGATATATCTGCTCTCTGTTTGTTAATTCATGATCTGAGCTCCTCTTCATTTTTACGAGGCCGGATCCAAAGGTAACATTTCATTACTTAAACACTTTTATTCTGATTTTATTACATTGATTGAAGCCTGGCTTAGAAATTGATACCAGGCAGAGCGGCCGTGAGTGTAGAAATGAGAGCGTCACCCCACCAAGTTATGTGGGATGTGGCCGACGCCGCGGCCGTGATGGACGTTGCTGGGCCGCTGCTTTATGGATCAGGTGCCCTTATATATAAAAGCTATACCGTACTGTGGGGGACGGAACTCCACCGCTGGCAACCAGAGTTATGGAAGGTTTTAAGACGCTTAATCCCACGTGGAGAAAAGCTCAAAATGCGACGTGGGCATAAAAAAAAAAAAAAAAACGAGAAGAGAGCGGCGTGTTTTATTGTTACGATTTCTTACAAATAATATAAAACTGCACAATAAGGTAAAATAGTCAAAAAGAGCGCGAAACGCATATAGAAGGATTATAGATGGGTCGGGGACTCGCTGGATAGTGGCTGTATGTCAGATAGGGCTGTTCTTAAAGGGGAGCTCCACTTATAAGCTGATGGACTTATGTTACTTCTGCAGACGCGTATAATCCAGTATTGGGTTAAAGGGGTTGTTCACCAAATATTATTTACTTTTAAATAAACTGGTGCCAGAAAGTGCTAGAGATTTGTAATTTACTTTTATTTAAAAAAATCTCCAGACTTCCAGTACTTATCAGCTGCTGAATGTCCTGCAGGAAGTGGTGTATTCTCTCCAGTCTGACACAGTGCTCTATGCTGCCACCTCTGTCCATGTCAGGAACTGTCCAGAGCAGGAGAGGTTTTCTATGGGGATTTGCTGCTGCTCTGGACAGTTCCTGACATGGACAGAGGTTGCAGCAGAGAGCACTGTGTCAGACTGGAGAGAATACACCACTTCCTGCAGGACATACAGCAGCTGATAAGTACTGGAAGATCGGAGATTTTTTTGACACCAGTGGATTTGAAAGAACTTTTTTTTTGTGAACTTCCCCTTTTTTTAAAATGATATTTAATTAAACGCAAGTAAAGCAATTTCTAAACACTTTGAGCTGTTCTTCATCCACTGACATCCAGCAGAGATCCTGAAATATCATGACGCTTTATTACAATGCACAATATAATAATCCCGTTATTGCTTCTTATTCCTATTGGAGCTGATGAGAAAACTTTCCTGGAAGCCGCAACTTCCTGAATGGTAATTTGTAACAATTTTACACCAAATAGATACAGAAGAGGCGGGTGATTCCTATAAACAGAGAAACACTTCAGAGAAAACTACGATGCTTAGATGAAGGGGGTGGAGCCTGACACATGAATTCCAGCTTTTTGTCATGCCCCACCCCTTTTTTAAAGGGAATGTGTCACCTAAATTTTCTTTTACTGATTAGAGTCAGATACTAAACTTGTTCTTTTATTCTAATCTGTTTCTATTTTCTGACTGTAATTTTTTCACTTTTTATACATTGTTATGGTAGCGGCCATATTGCTTTGACTGTTCTTAACAGCACTTAGTGAAATGCTTTACAGCAAGACCCATGGACATAGACGACACTAGACAGACTCTGTCCCCTTGAGATGAATGTGAGACATTACTGAGCACGCACTGTGACCTGTGCAGAGGTCATTCCACAGGGAGCTGATGCTGTCTCCTCTATCTACTGGTGTCACATGATGCTGCAATGCTGTACAGATCACTTTACAGCAGCCTCCTCTTATCACCACAGACATAACAGGAAGTCTCAGCTTAGTTTTATCCCCTGTGGTGAGAATGAGAATTGCAAGATATGAGGATTATTATATAATATAGAGGAAAAATAGAAAAAAATGTCACCAAAAATTCTTAAAAACAAAAAACGTATTTACACACTATCCCTTTAAATAACCCTCATTGCTGAGTCTTGTAATTAAGATACGTTTTTTTTTTTTTTTGCACCGAGTTTCACTTTAAATAAGACGTAGCGATAAGAAAAGTCTGTGAATTCACGCTTTACCAAGCAATGCTCCGCGTCCGCCCCCCCCTCGCCCTCTATTAAGTATTTCCTTATACCACTCGAATCGTCTATATAAAAGTAAGATACTAATTTAATAACCCCGGCACCAGATTTAAATTAATTAGATTTTGCAATAAAACAGTGAGGTAGGAATTTACATGAAAATGACTCTCTCCGCATCCAGCAATGGCGGCTTCTACGTCTACCAGAACCAATTAAGTTCAGAAACAAAAGGCCTGCTGTCTCAGCATGCAGCACGCCGCCGAAGCCGCCGAATGAAAAGGTGTTTAGGAGAAGGCGCGGCGGAGATAAAAAATCCGATGATATGGGACATTCCGACCATCTGCAAGTAAATAAAATGGAATGAATAATTATTGGATGTGGTAAAAGAAAGCAGTTTTAATTGGAATGAGTGCACTTTGGGGAGCGCATTGCGAAGCATGGCGGGTGCGTGCCAACGTTTTACTACTAAGGGCGGTAAAAGTCAGAACAGAGTCAGGATCGCGGCGGCGGCCGGGGGGGGGGGGCGTATGACGCTGCATTAAATCTTCGTTAATTAACAATTAATAAGGCGCGGCGCGTACGATATTATCGGGGAGGGAATTACATAACAAGTGCGCAGAATAGCCCCCAAATTCTATGGACTTGGCATCAAAATAATAAGACGGTTAAAAAGGCGTTCGGGAGAGCGAGGAGCGTTCTCTCCGCCTGCTCAGGATTCGCTGTAATAATATGTTCTTTTAAAGTTCAGTCGATGCGACTTGAGGATTATAAAAATATCAGGCCGCTCTTTATTTACGGCCGATAGTTTATGTGCCGAGGACGAGGTTGTTTTTTTTTTTTTTTTTTTTTTTTTGGTGAAAAGAGGAAAAAAAAAATAAACAAATAAAGAAGAAGAAGAACAGTGACCTGGCGGAATCCGGGCTTTATAGGGTTACAGTGTAATGGAATACCGAGGGCAAAGAGAATGGGAAGGAATGGCGCTGATTCACGCTCAGGGGGGAAAGTTTGGTTCCGGTCAGGAATGCGTCCTCGGCTAAAAGTTGCTGTTGGTAGTGATGGGGAACTCAGGAGAAAATGTTTTTCTTTCAAATCAACTGGTTTCAGAAAGTTATATAGATTTGTGATTTACTTCTATTTAGAAACCTCCAGTCTTCTAGTACTTATCAGCTGCTGGATGTCCTGCAAGAATAATAATTATCGCTCCCTGTCCCCATTAGCGCTCCTAACCTGAATTCGCCTATCTGAAACCGACGCTAACACTGAGAGAACATACAAACTCTTTTGCAGACATTTCAGTCTGACACAGTGCTCTCTGCTGCCACCTCTGTCCATGTCAGGAACCGTCCAGAGCAGCAGCAAATCCCCATAGAAAACCTCTCCTGCTCTGGACTGTTCCTGACATGGACAGAGGTGGCAGCAGAGAGCACTGTGTCAGACTGGAGAGAATACACTACTTCCTGCAGGACATACAGCAGCTGATAAGTACTGGAAGACTGGAGATTTTTAAACAGCAATAAATTACAAATCTATATAACTATCTGAAATCAGTTGATATAAAAGAAAAAGATTTTAGCCGGAGTTCCCCTTTAACATGATCCGACCACAGACCATATTAATAACACCATCCTATTATACCCTGTGACCCATCGTGTGTGAATGTTTTTATTCATTTGCAGCTTTTCTTCCTGGGGCGTTGATCCAGCCGTGGCGGCCGTGCATTCTTTATCTTACTTATACCTTGCACAAGTGTCTTATTGATCAGTTGTAGCTTCATTGGTTTCGCTCTTCCTCTACCCTTGGCTTCTGATAAACTGCACTCATATATATCTCCATTAGCGAAGGTGCTAAATGTTTATTTATCGAGGCACAAAAGCAGCAGCTTATTACTTGCAGTTTGTGGTTACAGCTAACGAGAGGGATAGAGGTCTATATGTCATGTTTGAGGCCAGTGGTGTGTAGCCTGCGGCCAGTGGTGTGTAGCCTGCGGCCAGTGGTGCTTGGGAAAGTACAACTCCCATTGTGGCCCTAGCAGAGGCTGGAGCCCTGCAGGATACACAAAGACGATGACATTGACCCTATCACCCCATGTAATACCGCTGCTCTGTATTCCTCTACTCTTGCTGCAGATCCTTTAAGGAGTGCCTGAGCTGGGCCTTCCTCCACATGGGGTCCTATAGCATCCATATGGGTATATATATATATATATATATATATATATATATATACCCTTGTTAAAGGACAGGGAAATGTTAAATGTCTACAATTACACTTGGAAAAGCCTCCAAGAAAAAGAGTGATTTGGATGCAGCAGGGTGTGCTTTGCAGGTGTTGGCTCTGCTCTCCCTGCTACTGCCTGTGCACAGCTTAGTACGGGCAGTAGCAGGATGTTCCTGGCTGTTCTCTTTCCATATGTTTACCCCACGCTCTCTGTCTCTTGCACTGGGTACAATATGAGGTAAAGCTATTTAGAAATAAAGTGCACCAGGAACATGGAGGGACAGTGCCGCTATGCTGCTGCCCGTACACAGCTCCCGTACTTACGCGTATAGACACGGCATAGCAATGGATGTTTAGAAATCATTAGGACACCTGTTTAATTCTCACCCAGAAGGCGACCAAAGCCATCAGTAAAATATATTAAAAAAACTATTTTTCAAAAAATTCCATTAAAATTGTATTAGTAAATAGATTTACTGCCCCCTAGCTGCCAGCCAAATCATTGGTTTCTATGGGCGTATGAAGTTTTTTTGGGGGAGAATTATGAAGGCTGCACCCTGGGCGTACGAGGCAGATACAGATTCTTACCAGCTCCATGGTGTAGGGTAGCCATAACCTAACTTGTCCGATGGGTGGAGAAGAGGTGTGGCCTCCTCCTAGGGCTCATTTATTAAAGGGGAGGTCCGGTGTTGGGCATTTTTTCAAAAGAGTCAGGGAGGAGGTGGCGTAATATACCAACATGCACCTACCTCCCTGGCTCCAGCACTGGGGTCTGCTGTCTGTGCTCGGTTCCCCAGCCACTTTCTGGTCTGAGCAGGGACCCGGGTTGGGATGTGCTGGAGCCGGGGAGGTAGGTGCATGTCGTTCTGCTCAGCCACCTCCTCTCCGGCTCTTTTTTAATAAAATGCCCAACGGCGGACTTCTCCTTTAAGGCTTACACCAGACGTAAGCCAGGCAAAAATTTTCAGCGCAGGGCTTGCCGGCTTTACTAAGAAGTGTGCGCCTCTAAATAAATCCAGCCGAGGAAAAGGGGAAGGGGCTCTATCTAAGTACGAGTACACCAGTCTTAATAAATGTCCCCGTTTGCCGTGAAAGTGGAACCACCCTTCAACCATGATCAACTATGATTTGTTGACTTAAAAGAGGGCGGCCATATTGAAATACAAAAATTTGCAAAAAGAAAAAAAAAAAATTATCAATGTGGTCTACTAGCAAACCGTATACCGGGGTAACACATGAGACGGTGAAAACGAGACTAAAGATTTAGTGCAAAGCGGGAAACCTTGAGCATGAGTTTGTCTTGGCGGCCCTAATATCCTCAGTCATCTTTTTTAATGCTCCTGAATTGTGACACACGTCCTGGCGGAGGACCCGGGGGCCCGGTGATACATTCGTCCTTTCATAGCTCTGCCGCTCATATAATTCTAGAATTTGATTGCTTCCTTAGAATTTGATACATTGAGTCATTGAAGATCGCAGTATCAGAGAAGCACTACGGTCCGGACAGATATTTATTTCACTTTTTTTTTTTTTTCCGAGGGAGACAAGTCCATTCATTTGTTCCTTCTCAAGAAATCCAAGGTGTGATGGGAAAACTAATGGAAACACAGAAGAAATACACTTTCACATCACACAATAACCCTCACACCAAAAACTTTGACACAGAGTAAGATCAATATTTCAGTTTAGAGTCTGGGAATGTTGTTCTGTCTTCTCCGAAGCCGCCGCGACTAGAGAACAATTTGTATCCGTTCCTTTATCTACAAGAAAGTGCGAGACAATGGAAGGGGAACAATGGCCGTATACCGCTCATATATAGAAATAATATACAATGAATGGGAACATTTACTTAGTTACAATCTACGGAACTTGCTGTAACCCAGAGAGCCCGGCTAAACTGTTATACAGTAGGTCAATTGGCCCTAGTGGCCCCCAGCAGGAATCTGATGCGGTCCGGATTATAGACTCGGGATCAGCACAAGATAAGTGATATAATAGATTTACCAAGTCACTCAACAACATGTAATTTGATCATCAGCTTAAACACCAATGGATAAATTCTACATAAAAGGTTGCGTCACTGTATAGTACCCATACTGTCCTGATCCTGAGTTACATCTTGTATTATACTCCAGAGCTGCACTCACTATTCTGCTGGTGGGATCACTGTGTACATACATTTCATTACTGATCCTGTGTTACATCTATCTATCTATCTATCTATCTATCTATCTATCTATCTATCTATCTCTCTCTCTCTCTCTCTCTCTCTCTCTCTCTCTATCTCTCTCTCTCTCTCTCTCTCTCTATCTCCTATCTATCTATTTATCCATCAATCTCCTATCTATGTATCTATCTATCCCCAAGCTATCCGTAGTGTCCCACCATAGATGTTTCGTGTTTCTCACACCTGTCGCAAAAGCTTCTTACTCTAGGTTGAGTGGTGATGAAGGTATTCTAGAATTTCACCACAAGATGTCAGTATTTTATATATGCTCTTATGGATTGCACAGCTGTAGATAACAAAGGGTTACTGTTTCTTTTGTATTATGCACTTTTATTGTCCAATCAAGATGCTCTTTGTTCCTAGCCTATCGATTTTCTTCTTTTTCTATGGACACATTCCTTTCCACCACTCACAGGGTCTTTTACATATCCCTGTAGGAAGTAGTTACTTGGTGGAAGGAAGTGTAGCTTCAGTCTTACCCAGATTCTCGTGGGAGGAGGACACACAGAAGAGACATTCCTGCTGTAGCCAAGCCAGGGCCTGGCTCTGCCAGGACCATTGTCCAGGACAAGTCAATGTTCAGTCAGTGTGTTAGTGTGTTGGTTAAAACATGTGTATGCAAAAGCAACCAGAGACACTCGGTTCTTACAGTCTATTCACTATAGATACTATGCAGTGCTAGACACTACCAAGGGAGAAGAAAAGTGCAGGGCAGTATCCTACTACACAAGAGGAACTAGCCAGGTTAGTATAAAGCTTCCAGAAGGTCTACGTATTCTATCTGGCAGTGCAAGTAAAACTGGGAAGACTCGGACACTTAGCCTTACCCAGGTAACCCTGGCTGGGGCTTGTATCACCCTAGTAGGACGAGTACCTCGACACTGTACGGCAGAAGTTGTAGGGCAGACTCCCTTGACAAACTCCTCTCCTCTACACTGCTCCACTCTAATCTAAACTTTTTTTCATCACTGGGACTCAGTCATCCTTTCCTCAGCACCAGCACCTATACACATCCACCGCACACCTTGGGTCATTTTCCCCTTTCTGTGGGTGGTGGTACCGGGTGGGTCAATTGCCACTCAAGACTACCGTAACAAGAGCCCAAGGGACCTATCTATCTATCTATCTATCTATCTATCTATCTATCTATCTATCTATCTCCTATCTATCTCCTATCTATCTATCTATCTATCTATCTATCTATCTATCTATCTATCTCCTATCTATCTATCTATCTCCTATCTATCTATCTATCTATCTATCTATCTATCTATCTATCTATCTATCTATCTATCTCCTATCTCCTATCTATCTATCTATCTATCTATCTATCTATCTCCTGTCTATCTCCTATCTATCTATCTATCTATCTATCTATCTATCTATCTATCTATCTCCTATCTATCTATCTATCTATCTATCTATCTATCTATCTATCTATCTCCTATCTATCTATCTATCTATCTATCTATCTATCTATCTATCTATCTCCTATCTATCTATCTATATATCTATCTCCTATCTATCTATCTATCTCCTATCTATCTCCTATCTATCTATCTATCTATCTATCTATCTATCTATCTCCTATCTATCTATCTATCTATCTATCTATCTATCTATCTATCTATCTATCTATCTCCTATCTATCTATCTCCTATCTATCTATCTATCTTTTTTTTTGTTTTAAACCAGAGTTCATAATAAACACATAGGAAACCACTGGGAATCCAGTGCTGGGGTACGGGGAGCCTATAGTCAGTGTATACGGGGGGGGGGGGGGGGGGGGGGGGGGGATCAGGAGCTTCAGGTGTCGTTCCCTCTCAGCTCTTTATATAGGGACATTGCAGGACTGACGCTTAGTTTATCTGGTGATTATAGAGTTTCGGCTAGGGGCAGTTTGTCTTCTTCAGCCTCATTCCTGCCTGCGCTCATCATCATTCATCTGTGCCGTCATCCACTCCATCATCTCTGGCTCCTGACATCTATTAGTGAGATCCTGTTCCTGTTACCTGCCGTTATTGATAAGTGCTTTATATATTCTCCCATTCTATTCTACAGTAAGTCCTGGGGGTATCAGAGCACCGAGAGCCACAGGACCCAGGGAAGTTCAGTTCTGTTCTATTGTGACTAGCTGCAATTGTTGTGTTTATCGCTGTGGTTTTTTAACTAATACTTAGTAAAGGTCGAGTGAGCTGCAGATTTCGGGGGACCTGCATCATGTGCGGCTTTTTTTCCCCCCATTAGGTGGTACTATTTATGGGCTGCGCAAAATTTTATGATTGTCACACAAGAATTATATACTATTATTATTGGACGCAAGTGCCTTGATAATTTTTACAAAAATGTAAGACTACGCTAGGGTAACAGTGGAGCGCTGCTGCACAATTTTTTGCCCCCCCCCCCAAAAAAAAATCCCACATGATAAATCAGCCATGAAAGGGGCTAATCCGAAACCAGACCCCTCCTGGTGCAAAAAACTGAGACATGGCGTAAACTGGAAAAATCTACCTCGGTATTTGCCAAAAAAATAGGCACAATGTTTATGTATATGCCCCTTAGAGTGTTAAAGGACACCTATTATCTGGATGGGGACGTGCCCCAAGCAGGGGCATAGCTGAAGGCTTGTGGGCCCTAGTACAAAATATTGGCTCCCGTCCCCATAAACTGTCAGGAGGACATAAGGGGGGTTGTAGTTGTGCTGCGTGTAGAGCCACAGGTTGGTAAACAAAGCCTATATTAGTATCCCCCCCGGTAATACTCACCTCTCCTGGCACCTGTGCTCCAGTCCTCTGAACTCTTCTGGTCAGGTCTGGATGTTGTGTAATTTATGCGGAACTAATCGCTCTGGAAGGAAGTGCCCAGTGGCAGGACAGGGAGCACAGGGCTCCTCCTCCTGCCAGCACTCCGCCATTCAATTCTATCAGTGATGATACAATTGAATAGAAGGAGAGAGCTGCTCACTTTAGTTCTCCTGAACCGGCTGTCATTTTCACATCTGCTTCAGGAGAACTGCAGAGTGACAACAAGTGGTAAGGGGGGCCCGCAGGTTTACGGGCCCAGTTGCAATGGCAACCATTGCGACCCCTATTGCTATGTAACTGGCCCAAAGGATAGGTTCATTAGGGAAGGGGCAATTTCAAGCCCTTGATGAGTACTCCATAATACCATCTAATGGTTGCATTAAAAGTTCGGCCAGACTCATTTTCTTAGCAAGTGCTGGGGAGGGGGAGGATAAAAGAAATAACATGCTCTTACCTTCCCGGCTCCAGCGCTGGTGGCCGCATACCGCCGCTCCGGTTCCCTGCCACTTCCTTGTCTGAGCGGGGACCCTGGTCATGACTGTGAGGTCCGCTCAGCAGTTGAGGGGCACCACCAACAGTGACTGCCAGAGTTGACCTCACACATCATGACCCCGGTCCCTGCTCAGACCAGGAAGTGTCTGGGGATTTGGGGACCAGAGCGGCAGGATGCGGCCACCAGTGCTGGAGCAGAAGAGGTAAGCGCATGCTATTTATTTTCTCCCGCCCCTCCTCCCGCCTCAGCACTTGCTAAAAAAATGGGTCTGGCCGGACTTCTCCTTTAAGTGTTTTCTTCTCCTGCAGCGCCACCACAGGTGAGATGCAGCATTACACTGTCCGGATGCCACCACGGATTACACGAGAACATGCAGAAACAAAACATGAAAACCCGTCAGTCATAAATTTAGGAAATCGTATTGTTTCTTTTTTTTTCAGGATTCAGAAACATTTTTAGCACATTTCCTTTGGGCGTATATATTAAAGGTCACCCCTCCCCCTCCGCCCTCATCGGAGCCGTGCCTTATATGTAATCTCTATTTCTATGGATTAGAAAAATATCCCTCATGATAAATAAAATATCAGTGTGTATTTTTGAGAAGCGCAGGAATTCTGCTGACGGACCAGAAACTATTCTCTGAATCCATTTTTTTCTCCGTTTCATCAGAGAACAGTGGGAATTTGGAGCGGAATCCCAGCGGGGAAGGTTCCCATGTTAATACCTCAAATACCGCCAGATCTGAGCCAGGCCCTCCGGCCCGCTGTAAATATTTCTGCCCTGGGGCACTGCCCTTTAGCAATGACAAACTCTGTAGAAATTGGCACGGTACACGTGTTTCCTAAATGATACATTTCTCAGCTTGTCACTTCTACTTTATACAGAGAGAAAAGAGGGATTTTATGCTCAGCAAATAGGAGGAAAAGAGAACGATGCAACAATGTAACATCATAACGGTAGAAACCAGGATAATACATACAGAACGTAACAGAAAACTATAGTATCATATATACTGCTGTACATATAGCATAGTAGTTCTTGTATATAGGAGCAGTATTATAGTGGTTATATCCCTGTATATAAGGGCAGTATTATAGTAGTTATATTCCTGTATATAGGGGGCAGTATTATAGTAATTATATTCCTGTATATAGGAGCAGTATTATAGTAGTTATATCCCTGTATATAGGGAGCAGTATTATAGTAGTTATATTCTTGTATATAGGAGCAGTATTATAGTAGTTATATTCTTGTATATAGGAGCAGTATTATAATGGTTATATCCCTGTATATAGGGAGCAGTATTATAGTAGTTATATTCCTGTATATAGGAGCAGTATTATAGTAGTTATATTCCTGTATATAGGAGCAGTATTATAGTAGTTATATTCCTGTATATAGGAGCAGTATTATAGTAGTTATATTCCTGTATATAGGAGCAGTATTATAGTAGTTATATCCCTGTATATAGGGGGCAGTATTATAGTAGTTATATCCCTGTATATAGGGGGCAGTATTATAGTAGTTATATCCCTGTATATAGGGAGCAGTATTATAGTAGTTACATTCCTGTATATAGGAGCAGTATTATAGTAGTTATAGTCTTGTATATAGGAGCAGTATTATAGTAGCTATATTCCTGTATATAGGAGCAGTATTATAGTAGTTATAGTCTTGTATATAGGAGCAGTATTATTGTAGTTATATCCCTGTATATAGGGGCAGTATTATAGTAGTTATATTCCTGTACATAGGGGGCAGTATTATAGTAGTAATATTCTTGTACATAGAGGGCACTGCTATACTATAGTAGCTATATTCTGATACATGATACAAACAATCAATATGTGACTTGTATCCCTCTCAGTCCAGTCCTGTGTGTGTGTTGTGTACATATTTATTGATGTATACACTTATCCTGTGTGATATTTCCCGTATATATACCGTATACCGCATGTAGGACATACACATCCTATTAACACATTTTTGAAAAATAATGCCACAGAAAAAAAACAGGCAGAAGAAAATGGGAAAGAATCCCTCTTCCTGTGAAAAATGTTTCTCTCCAGAATCTTATTAATTCCCTGGGAAGGTCGCAGAAACCCAACAACAAATGGTAGAAAGCTGACACTTTAAATCACGGCTTAGTATGGAAAATGAAGGATAAGTTCGGCAGAATGGCATTTTCCTCGTGCTAAGTACTACTGGGAGCCATCGTGGAACAACAAATTACAGCCGGCCTCATAGAATAACCATATATTTTTCTTATGAATAACAAAGCAGTTCTCTTTTGTAGCAAAGGTTAAATACTTGTGACTGAGTACATTACTTAAAACTGTTATAAACCTCCCGAACCGCGACTGGTGGCGTACGGCTCAGCCGCACAACAAGGAGATTTACCTAATATCCTGGTGCTAATGGCCCTTTAATGAGCACCTAAGGCGACCAATCAGGCGCCGGCTGTCACCCAGGGTGCGTCCCCATAAGTGATAAGTACTAACCTCTGATTGGTTATTCTCAGGCCCAATGTCACTGTGTAACACTGCTCAGCACTTGCTAGAAAAATGGGTCTGGCCGGACTTCGCCTTTAGGTTTTTCCTTCTCCTGCAGCGCCACCACAGGTGAGATGCAGTATTACACTGTCCGGATGCCGTCACGGATTACAAGCTACAAGAACATGCAGATGCAAAACATGAAAACCAGTCATTCATATATGTAGGAAATCGTTATTGTTATTCTCAGGCCCAATGTCACTGTGTATACTTGTGTTAAAAAAATAGGTGAATATTATAGGCTTCTTTTAAAGTGATAGTTCATTAAAAAATTATTATAAATGAACTGGTGCCAGAAAGAGATTTTATTAAAGAATCTCAAGTCTTCCAGTACTTATCAGCTGCTGTATGTCCTGCAGGAAGTGGTGTATTCTTTCCAGTCTGACACAGTGCTCTCTGCTGCCACCTCTGTCCATGTCAGGAACTGTCCAGAGCAGCAGCAAATCCTCATAGAAAACCTCTGCTGCTCTGGACAGTTCCTGACATGGACAGAGGTGGCAGCAGAGAGCACTGTGTCAGACTGGAAAGAATACACCACTTCCTGCAGGACATACAACAGCTGATAAGTACTGGAAGACTGGAGAGTTTTTCATAGTAAATTCAAGTAAATTACAAATTTCTGGCACTTATTGGGACCAGCTGATATGAATTTTTTGTTGTGAACTACCCCTTTAACAATAATCTCATCTCAAGAGTTATTAATTTCCTGTGTAATGTCACAGCTTAAAGGGATTTTCTGGAACAGTCAAGTGGTGTCCATGGAGGTGACCTTCCTACCATTGGACTCCAACATCCAGCATCCAACATCTTCAGCCCCGTCAAATGCAGAACACTCGGGGTCAGATAAACTGAAATGTCTGGCGAATTCTCTGATCAGTAGTACAGGTACAGGAAAGGTTTTTTTTTATATATTTTATATATTTTTTATGTTTTGGACCTAAAAACATGGCTATAGGTGTTAATCTCATGTGACTTTACATGTAACACGTTTTTTCTATGGCAATGACCCTCAATCTGTGAGTCTCAAGGTGTAAAACCACAATTACCAGCATGCCCTGACAGTGTGTAGCTGGTGGTTATAGTGCGGCAGCTCCTATTGACCCCCCGTGTTAGGGATCGAAGCCCCTGGATTTGTCGTTTTGCAGCATCTGAGGAGTTACAGGTTCACGATGACTGGTGTAATATATCTGGGCTGCCGTTAGGTTATTACTTGTTTGATTGTTTAGTTATTGTTCCGTATGTATATGATTATGTTTTTGCTTTTTTCCCCAGAAATAAAACCTTTATATCATACCAATATACCTGCATATAAAATGTACTGTACTTGTATAATATCTACATATAAATATGTCCGGCTCACTCAAAGAAGCCCAAAAGGTACAAAAAAAGAAGAAAAGCTGACAAAGGCCTCCAGTATAAACATTCAATGGGTTATGCTACAATCCAAGGTATAATATGTATACTGGGGAAACTACCTACTGGGGGCACCTATATACTGGGGAAACTACCTACTGGGGGCACCTATATACTGGGGAAACTACCTACTGGGGGCACCTATATACTGGGGAACTACCTACTGGGGGCACCTATATACAGAGGAAACTACCTACTGGGGGCACCTATATACTGAGGAACTACCTACTGGGGGCACCTATATACTGGGGAAACTACCTACTGGGGGCACCTATATACTGGGGAAACTACCTACTGGGGGCACCTATATACTGGGGAACTACCTACTAGGGTCACCTATATACTGGGGAACTACCTACTGGGGGCACCTATAAACTGGGGAACTACCTACTGGGGGCACCTATATACTGGGGAAACTACCTACTGGGGGCACCTATATACTGGGGAAACTACCTACTGGGGGCACCTATATACTGGGGAACTACCTACTGGGGGCACCTATATACAGAGGAAACTACCTACTGGGGGCACCTATATACTGAGGAACTACCTACTGGGGGCACCTATATACTGGGGAACTACCTACTGGGGGCACCTATATACTGGGGAAACAACCTACTAGGGTCACCTATATACTGGGGAAACTACCTACTGGGGTCACCTATATACTGGGGAACTACCTACTGGGGGCATCTATATACTGAGGAACTACCTACTGGGGGCACCTATATACTGAGGAACTACCTACTGGGGGCACCTATATACAGAGGAAACTACCTACTGGGGGCACCTATATACTGAGGAACTACCTACTGGGGGCACCTATATACAGAGGAAACTACCTACTGGGGGCACCTATATACTGAGGAACTACCTACTGGGGGCACCTATATACTGGGGAACTACCTACTAGGGGCACCTATATACTGGTGGAAACTACCTACTAGGGGCATCTATATACTGGTGGAAACTACCTACTGGGGGCACCTATATACTGAGGAACTACCTACTAGGGGCACCTATATACTGGTGGAAACTACCTACTGGGGGCATCTATATTTTGGGGGGAACTCTTTACTGAGTGCATGTATATACTGGGGGAAACTACCTATGAAGGGCACCTATTTACTGAAAATACTACCTACTGGGGGCACCTTTATATATATTTGGGAAAACTACCTACCGGGGGTACCTATATACTGGAGGCCGCTATATACTGGAGAAGACTACCTCTGGGGGGCACCTATTTACTGAATATTCTTCCTACTTGGGCCACCTTTATACTGGGGGAAACTACCTACTGGGGAAGGTATATACTGGGGGAAATTACAGACTGGGGGCACCTATATACTGGGGGAAACTTCATACTGGTGGAATCTATATACTGGGGGAAATTACAGACTGGGGGCACCTATATATCGGGGGAACTACCTAGCAGCACCTATATTGTATATGGGACATCATTCCTATTGAGAGCAATATAAATCCACATACACTCTTGTATCTTTAGTAAAGTCCTCGAGCGCCATTGCTGTTCCAGGACATGGAGTTACAGGTTAGGTCTTTGTGACCTACAGTACTTGGACCTACCCATTTTTGCAGCATTTATACCAGAAATCATTGGGTCACTGATATAAGTATACTGCGCTCCTGGTCACGGCCAACCTCTGGGACCCGTCTACTTCTACAGATCCCTGGCACTTTTGATGGCTGCAAACTTTTACCGATAAGCCGCGCAAGTTAGAAGAATCAATGCAAAAGCTATGCTAATAGAATCCACCTATAAAAACAGTGAATATTTGGGTAGAGATGGTCAGCCTGCAGCGAGGCGACCATGATGCCGTGATATCTCGCAGACAGTATTCCTGCTTTAATCCACATGTGAATTTCACACACATCAGTCTTATCTCCTGGAACCTTAAAAAAAAAAAAACAACATTCTTCAATCATGAAAAACCATTTGGAAGATAAATCTGACCCGGCTCTAACCACCAGTCCCCGGCTGGATTCCATGACACCATGACCTTGACATAAGCAATTTTCAGCCCTTGTCTGTGAAATCTCTAATTAAAATGTCCAATATCTTACTCCGGTTACCTCCTTCCAGGAGAGGCCACATGTCAGGACTTCACTCAGAGATATTCTAGTCGTCTCTACGAGCTCCGGTTACACAACAACACCGATATACCCAGGGCTGATCTAAAAGCTGCAATTATGTAAGACAGAAGAATTATCTAATATCACTACTATGCAATATCACTAGTGGAGAGTTAGTTAATCGGGGGCGGGGCCAGCTTCAATTAGCACCCTCCCCTAAGGAGTCAGTAGATATCTATGCATAGGGGGAAGCTGGCTCAGATTGTTCTCCTCTGCTCCCTGGGATCCTAAAACCTCAAGCAAGAGACAAAGCCCTTATGTGATAATCGAAAAAGATAAAAAAAGATTGCACAATAATAAGAAAGGATGTGGACAATTCTGAATAGATGGAGGGTCTACTTAATAGCCGGGAAGATGAGGGGCGTATGGTCACTAGGTTGCAGAGTTGAACATAAGGCATTACCTTTCCTGGCTCTTACCTGTGGCTCCCAAAACTTTCTGTAGGGTCTGTAGTGTAGGGTCTGGTGACTGTATGTTTGTCATGCTAAACACTATCAATACTGGCAGGCGACAAAATAAGATGAAGAATAATGACTCCCCAATAGAAGATAGAACCTGAAGATGAAGATGATAGCAAGTGATGAAGATGGCAGTCAGGAATGAAGCAGAAGATGATAAACAGAAAAATACTTAACACAAGCCCAGACCCAAGCTAGCTGTCCCTAATCTTCTCCTGGATCTTTCCCTGAACTTTATTACCAGATAAAGAAAACCTCACTCTCCCTGCTATAGAAACACTTAATTCTCCTAGGGAGACACAATCTGGATCCATCTTTTCCTGGAGCGGAGCGGCACAGAGTTCCAGGGTAGTATTCATCTCTAATAATAGAAAAATAAATAATATAAGGGCAGACTAGATGGACCGGGGGGGGGGGGGGGGGGGCTTTTCTACCATGTTCCTAAGGGCTGACAGAGAAGATTAGCTGATCCAGAGCAATGGATCAGCTGTGAGGCAATTGTGTAGCAGCCGTCCCTAAAGGCCCTAATACACAAAACGATTATCAGCCGTATTCGGCCGTTATGGCCCATAATCGTCTTGTGTAATAGAAAGCCACAATCAGCCAACATGAACGATGTCGGCTGATTGCTGCTGTCGTTTGTCTTTCAACATGTTGAAAGACAAATGACTATGAACAGTGGCATAGCTACCATAGAGGCACGGTAGGTAGTTGCTATGGGGCCCGTGCAGGAGGGGGCCCCAGGGGAGAAGGTAAGAGCGTGTGTCCTTCTGTTTAACCCCTTTTGTACTGCAGTGTGTAAGTGACAAAGGGTTAAAAAGCAGAAGACAGAGATCTCTGCTTCACTGCTCTGATAACCTCTGACCTCTGTTCTCCAGCTGCAGCAATTAAGTAGGAAAGGAAAATGTTTCTGAATGTCCTTATTTTTCTATTTTGTAACGTGCAAAATTTATTAAAAATATGTAAATATGTTTGAAAAAAAAAAAAAAAAGGAAAGGAAAATGTGCAGTAAAGCAGATATATATATATATATATATATATATATATATATATATGCGCAGTGCTTTGTGTTGTGCGTAGGGGAGGGGGGCCCATTTAAAATTTTTGCTATGGGGCCCCATGAATCCTAGCTACGCCCTTGACTATTATAGCAACGATCTGCTGCCGTTGCTCCATGAAATAGTAGGAAAGAGAGGCGAGCGAGCGCTGAGTTTGCTTCTCTCTGTCCCCCCGTGTAATAGGGGCTTAACATACTGGGCACCTTTTACCGATTACCTGTAGTCAACGCTCATTCATAAGCCATTGATAACCATAATAATATCTACTGGTTGCTGTGGGGGGATTGTATTATTGATGACCAAAATAACTGTAATAAGGAATTAAATTAGCATTTTTTCCCCAGAAACCGATGAAACCATTGCCCAAAGCCTCTCCTCTTCCTATAAGGTATTTGTAGTTCATTTCCATTTAAAAAAAAAATCCCCAGTCTTCCAGTACTTATCAGCTGCTGTATGACCTGCAGGAAGTGGTGTATTCTCTCCAGTCTGACACAGTGCTCTCTGCTGCCACCTCTGTCCATGTCAGGAACTTTCCAGAGCAGCAGCAAATCCCCATAGAAAACCTCTCCTGCTCTGGACACTTCCTGACATGGACAGAGGTGGCAGCAGAGAGCACTGTGTCAGACTAGAGAGAATACACCACTTTCTGCAGGACATACAGCAGCTGATAGGTACTGGAAGACTGTCAATTTTTTTTTATAGATGTATATAACAAATTTATATAATTTTCTGAAACCAATATATTGAAAGGTGCCCCCAGTAGGTAGTTTTCGCCTATAATTTACACATTGGTCTTAACTCCCGGCTCTATAGAATTGTCTACACGATTGCAAGATACGGCGTTTATTATTTTACTGGTTGTATTTTTTTTACTGTTGTTTCACTCTAGATTTTAATGTTTTTTCTCAGCCTTTTTTTTCTTTTTCTTTTTGCCTGGAAGATTCTCCGTTTCTGTGAGTCATTTACCAAGGGGAACAAAAAAGATATAGAATTTGAAATGACAGGCTGCTCCTGTGATGTGCTTCCTACCAGTTCATACTATACATCCCACTTGGAGCATAAATCCTTACTGACTGTAGCATTGGTGTCTGGGAATGGAGAGCGAGCAGGATGCGATCCATCACCTCCGCTTTTATCACCCTCAAACACAACCAGTATTTGCTAATGCTTCTCAGCTGAATGAGGAGTTTCTCTGCTATGAAGCAATTCCACTTTTGTAGGGGACAGCTCCTGAAATAATGGCGGACACCGGCTAATATATGTGTCTTTCCTATGTGTGCCCGAGAGTAGTATTTTTATTTTTTTTTTTCTTTTCACTTTAACTTTTTTGCTTTTCGAAGAAGAAAGTTCCACTTAAATCAGCGACGTCCTCCCCATATGGACAACTGCGAATCCCAAGAGCGACTTTATGCAGAAATATCTGCACTATTACAGAGGGTGGAAATTGATCCCCGGAGGATTTCCTGCTGAATTCCATTTTGAAATAGTTGGGGGGATAATCAGTGAGAGGAAAGTCAGAGCCGAAATAACATAAATACATTGGATTATAAAAGTGTGAAAATGAAAAGCAAAGAAAGAAAGGTTTGTGGATAGATATATAGATAGGAGATAGATAGATAGATAGATAGATAGATAGATAGATAGGAGATAGATAGATAGATAGATAGATAGATAGATAGGAGATAGATAGATAGATAGATAGATAGATAGATAGATAGATAGATAGGAGATAGATAGATAGATAGATAGATAGATAGATAGATAGATAGATAGATAGGAGATAGATAGGAGATAGATAGGAGATAGATAGATAGATAGGAGATAGATAGATAGATAGGAGATAGATAGGAGATAGACAGATAGGAGATAGATAATAGATAGGAGATAGGAGATAGATAGGAGATAGATAGGAGATAGATAGGAGATAGATAGATAGATAGATAGATAGGAGATAGATAGATAGATAGATAGATAGGAGATAGATAGGAGATAGACAGATAGGAGATAGATAATAGATAGGAAACAGATAGATTGAAAGATAGATATGTAGGAGATAGATAGATGTACAATAATATAATACTGCTCCTATATACCAAAAAATATAACTGCTATAATAATGCTCGTATATACAGGGATATACTACTTTAATACTGCCCCCTATATACAGAATATAACTACTATAATACTGCCCCCTATATACAGAATATAACTACTATAATACTGATCCTATATACAAGAATATAACTACTATAATACTGCTCCTATATACAAGAATATAACTACTATAATACTGCTCCTATATACAGGGATATAACTACTATAATACTGCTCCTATATACAGGAATATAACTACTATAATACTGCTCCTATATACAAGAATATACTACTTTAATACTGCCCCCTATATACAGAATATAACTACTATAATACTGATCCTATATACAAGAATATAACTACTATAATACTGATCCTATATACAAGAATATAACTACTATAATACTGCCCCCTATATACAGGAATATAACTACTATAATACTGCCCCCTATATACAGGAATATAACTACTATAATACTCCCCCTATATACAGGAATATAACTACTATAATACTGCCCCCTATATACAGGGATATAACTACTATAATACTGCCCCCTATATACAGGAATATAACTACTATAATACTGCTCCTATATACAGGAATATAACTACTATAATACTGCCCCCTATATACAGGAATATAACTACTATAATACTGCTCCTATATACAGGAATATAACTACTATAATACTGCCCCCTATATACAGGGATATAACTACTATAATACTGCTCCTATATACAGGGATATAACTACTATAATACTGCTCCCTATATACAGTAATATAACTACTATAATACTGCTCTTATATACAGGGATATAACTGCTATAATACTGCTCCTATATACAGGGATATAACTACTATAATACTGCTCCCTATATACAGGGATATAACTACCATAATACTGCTATATATAGGGATATAACTACTATAATACTGCTCCTATATACAGGAATATACTACTATAATACTGCTCCCTATATACAGGAATATAACTACTATAATATTGCTCCTATATACAGGAATATAACTACTATAATACTGCTCCTATATACAGGAATATAACTACTATAATACTGCTCCTATATACAGGAATATAACTACTATAATAATGCCCCCTATATACAGGAATATAACTACTATAATACTGCTCCTATATACAGGAATATAACTACTATAATACTGCCCCCTATATATAGGGATATAACTACTATAATACTGCCCCCTATATATAGGGATATAACTACTATAATACTGCCCTCTATATACAGGAATATAACTACTATAATACTGCTCCTATATACAGGAATATAACTACTATAATACTGCTCCTATATACAGGAATATAACTACTATAATACTGCTCCCTATATACAGGAATATAACTACTATAATACTGCTCCTATATACAGGGATATAACTACTATAATACTGCTCCTATATACAGGAATATAACTACTATAATACTGCTCCTATATACTTGAACTGTACATATTTCTGCTGATGGAAGGAACAGGGTGGCACTCCCATCTACCTGTCTGTCTCATGTGAGATCCCGTTACGTGGCCAGCTATATATTATTTTCTTCCTCTGCTCTGTCCTCGCTCTTCTCCTATTGTCCTATTGTGCGCGGTGATGATGACGCACGGCCACTTGGCCGGCTTTTTACCATTGTCTATTTAACGGCTTTGCTGCTTTTTTGCATTAAACATCACAATAATTTGAAAAATATTATTACTGAAGTGGCAATTAAAGAGAGGCAGCCCAATCTGCGAGGACTTTACAGCCGGGAACCTGGAGCTAGTTAACATTCCGCCAGAGCCGCCGAAAATAAAACCCTGCAAAGTGATTCACGCGGTCGTTACTTCCTGAAGACAGTATAAAATGGAAATATTTTTAGATCACATACATGTCCCGCATTTTGTCAATATTATTCCCCGCACCGCCCTGCATCTTAATACCAAACTTAATGAACTCTGCTATAGGCTTCCCGGCCGCTTATCCACATATTTATTTAACGGCATCACACGGACGGCCGGAACGCGCTCCCGGATAAATTTTCTTAATGTTTTTGTGAGATCCTACCTCTCCCCCGGTATAATGTAATCAGTTTGGGCCCGCGGGAGCCTGATAGGACATTTCAAGCCTTTAATAAGGTATAAAATTCATTTCTCTTTAAAACAAAATGTAAAAATTTCCCAATAAGTCCTTGAGTCATCGTCTTGTGTCCGAAAAATTCTATTACGAATTCCGTGCAGCTGTTTCCTAGTTAGAGCCTTGGTTTCAAGGATAGCTAGGTGACAACCATTAGTGGGGGGGGGGGGGGGGGGGGGAGCATAGCGAAGGTCAAACTGAGCCCAGATCATAGATCCAGGATTTTCAAGCAAGGACACAAGGGTCTCTTATTTATCGCTATAGGGGTCGCAGGCATTGCAGCTGCAACCGGGCCCATAAATCAGAGGCCCCCCTGACTGTTTATTCCTGACCTGCTAAAACTAAGCTGCAATGCTGAGCAGTATATAGAGGTCTGTGCAGCAGCACTGAAAGGGGCAGTTGTCAGTTTCATGGCTATAGGGGTCGCAGGGGTTGCAGCTGTGACTGATCCCATAAATCAGAAACCCCCAATCACCTCTTTAAGGTTCACTGTTTATTCCTGACATGCTAAAGTTGAGCTCCAATGCTGAGCAGTATATAGAGGTCTGTGCAGCAGCACTGAAAGGGGCAGAGATGTGACACTTGTCAGTTTCATAGCTATAGGGGTTGCAGCTGTAACTGGCCCATACATCAGAAGACCCCCTTACCTTTTTAAGGTGGACTGTTTATTCCTGACATGCTAAAATTGAGCTGCAATTCTGAGCAGTATATTAAGGTTTGTGCAGCAGCACTGACGGGGGCAGAGGTATCACACAGTTGTTAGTTTATAGCTAAACGGGTTGCAGTTAGGACTGGGCCCTTAAATCTAAAGGGAACCTGTCACCCCTCGTGCCGGGGTGACAGGCTCCCGACCCCCCGTTAGAGACCCCAATACTCACCTAATCCCGCCGGGTCCCGCTTCTGGAGGTGGTCGGGTGATGAAGAGCTCAGCCGCTGCAGCCCGGCGCGCGCGCTGAGAGATGAGTCCAACACCCATAGAGAATGACGGAGCGCTGGACTCTCCTGTCATTCTCTATGAACGTTGGACTCATCTCTCAGCACGCGTGCCGGGCTGCAGCGGCTGAGATCTCCATCACCCGACCACCTCCAGAAGCGGGACCCGGCGGGATTAGGTGAGTATAGGGGGCTCTAACGGGGGGTCGAGAGCCTGTCACCCCGGCACGAGGGGTGACAGGTTCCCTTTAAAGCCCGGTTGTTTATTTCTAATATGCAAAACTGAGCTCCAATGCTGAGCAGTATATAGAGGTCTGTACAGCAGCATCGACAGGGGCAAAGGTGTCACACAGTTGTCAGTTAAATATCTATAGGAGTTGCAGCAGTTGTAGCTGTGACTGGGCCAATAAATCAGTAAGGCTAAGTTCACACTGCGTTTTTTTAAATCCGTTTTTTTCAACCGTTTTTTGCAAACGGATCTGTTTTTTTTGACGGACACAAAAGTAGTGTCAGTTACGTTTTTTGTGTCCGTTTTTTGTGTCCATCTTTATATCTGTGTATGGTGTGTGTACTATGTATGGATATAGGTCATTTCTTTATATCTGTGTATGGTGTGTGTACTATGTATGGATATAGGTAATTTCTTTATATCTGTGTATGGTGTGTGTACTATCTATGGATATAGGTAATTTCTTTATATCTGTGTATGGTGTGTGTACTATGTATGGATATAGGTAATTTCTTTATATCTGTGTATGGTGTGTGTACTATGTATGGATATAGGTAATTTCTTTATATCTGTGTATGGTGTGTGTACTATGTATGGATATAGGTAATTTCTTTATATCTGTGTATGGTGTGTGTACTATCTATGGATATAGGTAATTTCTTTCTATCTGTGTATGGTGTGTGTACTATGTATGGATATAGGTAATGTGCATTTCTTTTTATCTGTGTATGCATTGGGCACATTTGTATATAATATGTAGGTGCATGTTATGTGCACTCACTTATAACTCCCCCTTCCACACCTAAACCTGCTGGGGACTCAGCTTCCAGGTGTCAATTAAGCAGGGAGGGAGGAGAGAGGAGACTTTGTAGCTATACAGTAGCTTGGAGAAGCCTCTGACTCTTTGTACCAGAGAATAAAAACATTGTCTATGTTATGGAAGCACAGACATATATATATAAGGTACCATGTGTCTTCTTGACCTAACAGCATCTAATGGTCCTTTTACACGGAACGATTATCGTTCGTTTTTGCACGATAACGATCACATTTGAGCGATAATCGTTCCATGTAAACGCTGCGAACGATCAAGCAACGAGCGAAAAATCGTTCATTTTGATCTTTCAACATGTTCTCAAATCGTTGTTGATCGTTTGCAAAAAATTTGCAGATCGTTCCGTGTAAACATTCTTTCAACGATTTCACCCATGTGTGAGATAGGCTTAAGCAATCACAAAACGATCACATTCCGATTTTTCCGTACAATGTATCGTTCCGTCTAAACGCTGATCGTTATAAAAAAAAACATTGTTCATTCAAAATCGTTAATCGTGCGATCAGGCGAATTATCGCTCCGTGTAAAACCACCATAACAGTGTCAGCAGTTTGGAACACGAATTACCGCTGACACATTTCCTTTAATGGTGCGTTCACACACATACCGGATGAAATCTGCTGCAGATCCTGTACGTGTGAACGCACCCTAAATAATAAATGACGGGCAGGCAGGGGGGTGCTGGAAAATAATAAAGAAACTATACTTACCAGTCCCCGTGCCCCTGCTCAGCCAGTCAGTGACTACAGCGGTGTCCATCCCCAGTCAGTGACTACAGCGATGTCCATCCCCAGTCAGTGACTACAGCGGTGTCTATCCCCAGTCAGTGACTACAGCGGTGTCCATCCCTAGTCAGTGACTACAGCGGTGTCCATCCTCAGTCAGTGACTACAGCGGTGTCAATCCCCAGTCAGTGACTACAGCGGTGTCCATCCCCAGTCAGTGACTACAGCGGTGTCCATCCCCAGTCAGTGACTACAGCGATGTCCATCCCCAGTCAGTGACTACAGCGGAGTCCATCCCCAGTCAGTGACTACAGCGGTGTCCATCCCTAGTCAGTGACTACAGCGGTGTCCATCCCCAGTCAGTGACTACAGCGGTGTCCATCCCTAGTCAGTGACTACAGCGGCGTCCATCCCCAGTCAGTGACTACAGCGGTGTCCATCCCTAGTCAGTGACTACAGCGGTGTCCATCCTCAGTCAGTGACTACAGCGGTGTCAATCCCCAGTCAGTGACTACAGCGGTGTCCATCCCCAGTCAGTGACTACAGCGATGTCCATCCCCAGTCAGTGACTACAGCGGTGTCCATCCCCAGTCAGTGACTACAGCGATGTCCATCCCCAGTCAGTGACTACAGCGGCGTCCATCCCCAGTCAGTGACTACAGCGGCGTCCATCCCCAGTCAGTGACTACAGCGGTGTCCATCCCCAGTCAGTGACTACAGCGATGTCCATCCCCAGTCAGTGACTACAGCGGAGTCCATCCCCAGTCAGTGACTACAGCGGTGTCCATCCCTAGTCAGTGACTACAGCGGTGTCCATCCCCAGTCAGTGACTACAGCGGTGTCCATCCCTAGTCAGTGACTACAGCGGCGTCCATCCCCAGTCAGTGACTACAGCGGTGTCCATCCCTAGTCAGTGACTACAGCGGTGTCCATCCCCAGTCAGTGACTACAGCGGTGTCCATCCCCAGTCAGTGACTACAGCGGTGTCCATCCCTAGTCAGTGATTGGCTGAGCGGGTGATCCATCAGCAGACTACGTAACGTTGCAGCTGGAGGAGCTGCAGGGGGCTGATGGCTATTGGACAGAACTACACTACAGACAGGGGTGGAGCTGTTTCTGGGAGAATGCGAATATCTGTTGTGTTTTTACCATGTATTTTGATTTTGATGAACTTATTTAACCCTTTAAGGACGGAGCCAATTTCAATTCTTGCGTTTTCGCTTTTTCCTCATGCATAAAAGCCCATAGCACTTGCATTTTTTCACCTAGAAACCCACATGAGCCCTTATTTTGTGCGCCACTAATTGTACTTTGCAATGACAGGCTGAATTTTTGCATAAAGTACACTGCGATGTGTGGTGAAATTAAAAAAAAAGTGCATTTCTTTTATTTGGAGGGTATTTTTTTACGCCGTTCGCCCTGGGGTAAAACTGACTTGTTATATACTTGTTAAAATTCAAACCATTGTTAACAAATATATGTTCCTTAAAATCGCTCTATTCCCAGGCTTATAACGCTTTTATCCTTTGGTCTATGGGGCTGTGTCAGGTGTCATTTTTTGCGCCATGATGTGTTCTTTCTATCGGTACCTTGATTGCGCATATACGACTTTTTGCTCGCATTTTATTACAATTTTTCTGGATTTGATGCGACCAAAAATGCACAATTTAGCACTTTGGGATTTTTTTGCGCTGAATGTGGATCTGGAATGTGATTAATTAATAGTTCAGGCGATTACGCACGCGGCGATAGCAAACATGTTTATTTATTTATTTATTTTTATTTATAACCTGGGAAAAGGGGGGTGATTCACACTTTTATTAGGGGAGGTTTTTTTTTTATTAACAACAACACTTTTTTTTCTTTTACACTTATACTAGAAGCCCCCCTGGGGTTAGGGTTATTCCCCTGGGGTTAGGGTTATTCCCCCCTGGGGTTGGGTTATTCCCCCTGGGGTTAGGGTTATTCCCCCCTGGGGTTAGGGGTATTCCCCTGGGGTTAGGGTTATTCCCCCCTGGGGTTGGGTTATTCCCCCTGGGGTTAGGGTTATTCCCCTCCTGGGGTTAGGGTTATTCCCCCTGGGGTTAGGGTTATTCCCCTGGGATTAGGGTTATTCCCCCCTGGGGTTAGGGTTATTCCCCCTGGGGTTAGGGTTATTCCCCCCTGGGGTTAGGGTTATTCCCCCCTGGGGTTAGGGTTATTCCTCCTGGGGTTACGGTTATTCCCCCTGGGGGACTTCTAGTATAAGTACACTGATCTCTCATTGAGATCTATGCTGTATAGTTATACAGCATAGATCAATGAGATAGGCACTGGATTGCTTCCGGCTGCTGCCATTACGGCGCAGACCCCGGCCAGAGTCGGACGTGTGGATTGCTCCTCCGGGGCAACGTCCCGGGGGAGCGATCCACCCCACTAGAAACCAGGAATGGTCTGCAGTAAATAATCGGATGCAGCTATTAACTTTGACAGCTGCATCCAATTACTTAATGAGTGGGCACGGCAATCGGACCTTGCCCACTAATAGCTGCGGTCCCGGGCTACATGCGGCACTTGGGACCATTGCAGTTCAGAGCGGCCGGCCGTGCTCTGAACACCCGTAGGCGGCCCTGGACGTACCTGTACGCCCAGGGTCATGTAGGGGTTAAAGACTTGGGAGTTGACCAACCAAATCGCATTATAAATATCCAGGTAGGGATCCCCTCCTTGTCTATTCACTTCAACAGCTTGATTAATAATACTCTTTGGCTCAGCCCTTTCCACATACAATTACATCAGATTTGAGCCGTCTCCTTCATGTTAACAAATCCACTGTATATAATCGTATACCAGTGGATTCTAAACTGAGTGACCGGAAATGCTGGGAATTGTAGTGTATAAAATGTTGGGAGGTATGGAGGAAGAGCTGATTGCAAAGCATTATGGGGAAGCTTGATGTCATGTGTTCTCAGTCATCATCATAAGCTTTACAGCAATGGAGGAGCTTTATCAATCTGCCAGAGACAAAACGCCGTCTGATTTGCCCCTAGCAACCAATCACAGCTCACCTTTCATATCTTAACAAGCTCTTATAAAAATAAAGCTGATCTTTGATTGGTTGCTATGGGGAAGTTAGACTGTCTAATTGGCGCATGATAACCAATCACAGTTCAGCTTTTATTTTAACAGAGTAATTTGAGAAAGGAAAGCTGAGCTGTGATTGGTTGCTATGGGCCTCATCAAACCATATTATCTAGTGTTCTTAGTGCGGCCTAACCAGAAGCTGTGTGTTTAGTGACCTCTGCAGTAAAGCGCATTGCCAGTCAATAATGGGTTAATGCTTCAGATGTGTTTACCTGCAGTAACCATGGTAACCGTGCACTGTGATGACAAGCAGCGCTTATGTCATAAAGAAGATTCCATATAGCAATGCACCACGCCCTAATCAGTGCCATCTTGGATGCGCCAGAGGACCTTGAGCTTGACCACTTTCCTGCCCCCTACCCTTGATGTAATTTGTAGGTTCTAGCAGGGGAAAAGAGGTGGTCTGTTTTAGACTACCCCTTCATCAAGTCTACATCTTCTTGAGAAGTGGACTTGGATCTGTGAGGGAGAGGAGATACATTCGCCTAGACATCAATAAGGTGACAGATATTGCAGCCAGATTTCTCTCTTATAGTATGGTATTACCCTCTAAGCCCAGGGGAGGGGCAACTCTCCAGCCATGGCTCCCTCGAGGTTTCCCCCACAGGGGGTTTTTCCTCGCCTGAGTGCTGGAGGGTGACTCTTTGTGAGTCGGGGGTCTGCCATTTTCAGTGTCATGTAATTTTAAATAAAATTTGGACCCTATGACACCTGATTACTATGTGATGTGTCTTTATTCTGCTTTATTTGGTTTAACTTATTATGCTTGGGAGTTGGGGGTCCATTACATATCGCAGATTCATAAAGCCGGAAATCCGCGTGCTACACAGATCTATCACCTACACAATGGGGGACATTTGTTAAGTCCGAAGTTTTCTACGCCAGACTTAAAAATGTCCCCGCAGCTCCGGCACTATGGAGATTTCATGTAGAGGCGGACTGCCTCTACATAAATCCTGTGCACGCCGGTGTGCACGGCAGGAAACCTACGCCAGCTGAGAGCTGGAGTAGGTTTCCTGCGTATTTTTTGGCTGAACTGAAGATGAATCGTGCGGACTCTAAGTCCGCGCCCCCCATTCCACCCCCTCCACACCTCCCCGCCCCCCTGCCGTCCCCGTCGGAAAGTGCTGATTTGCGAATATTTTATTTTCGGCGTATTCCGCTATCTGCCGAAAGAAGTGACATGTCACTTCTTTCGGCGGATAGCGGAATACGCCGGCCCATAGAATGGTGTATATGGAGCCAGCAGAAAGGCGCGGACAGCCGACGGAATTCCGCAGAGTTTAACCGCGAGAATTCCGTAGTATGAACCCACCCTTAACCCCTTGCCGCAAAATGACGTTTGGGAAACGTCATGTAAAGCAGGTAGTTCCTGTAACATGATGTTTCCCAAACGTCATGTCTTCCCTGCCTCCCCCCGCTGTCCCTAGGTGTGATCGGGCAGCGGGAGGAGGCTATGTCACATAGCCTCCTCCTGCTGCCTCTGCCCGCAGGGGAGCCGCGCTCCCCCGGGCAGTTAACCCCATAGACGACGCGGTCAATGCGACCGCAGCGTCTATGGGGATATTTCTGGATTGGGAGGCGATTGGGAGGCGATTGGGCGGCGGGAGGGGGCTGTGGCATGTTGCCTTCTCCCGCCGACACTACAGATCCTCCCCCGGCAGTTCCCTTTCCCCCCCGGTACTGGCGGATCGCCGCTATTACCGTTATAGCGGCGATCCGCCAGTACCGGCGCCGCCGCTGCATTTCATCTCCCCCCACCGTGAATCCACGGTGGGGGGAGATGAAATAAGTATTAATCAGACCTCAGATCAGCCCCCTAGTGGCCGATCTCTAACCCCCCCTCCCCGGGCGGCCATCAAATCCAAGATGGCCGCCCCCATCGCTGCGAACAAACGATGTTTGTTCGCAGCGATAAAATTTAAAAAATGAATGAAAACCCCATGCTCTCCGCCACCGGAGGTAGCGGAGAGCATGGGGCAGTGATCGGGGACCCCCCTGTGGGGTCCCGGAAAAGGCGATCAGCGGTATATACTATATACCCCTGATCGCCTGTTCCCAGTGCTGCCAGCACTTTTTATCCCCTGTCACCATAAATCATTGGTGACAGGGGATAAAAAGTGTCACCGTGCCCCCC
Organism: Dendropsophus ebraccatus; assembly: GCF_027789765.1. Classification (NCBI taxonomy): domain Eukaryota; kingdom Metazoa; phylum Chordata; class Amphibia; order Anura; family Hylidae; genus Dendropsophus; species Dendropsophus ebraccatus. Next base: position 7,470,097 of record NC_091465.1, on the reverse strand, counting down.
CCAAGTCGCCCCCCACCCCCCCAGTCACCCCCGTCCCCCAGTCACCCCCCCTTCCCCACATACGTTATCTGATCCTGGAGCTCCGTCCTCCTCGACGTCCTGACTGCCTCTGATGTGCGCATGCGCGTCAGAAGCAGTTAGCTCTGAAAATTTAAAGTGACAGAGACCAATTTGGTCTCTGTCACTAAACTATGATTACTGTGATAGAAAATATCACAGTAATCATAGTAATATAGTAAAAATGAAAGTGTAAAAAGCACAAGTGAAAAAGTGTAAATGTGAAAAAGTGAAAAACATACAAATAAAATAAAACACACTTTTTATTATAGTAATAATAATTGCGGTTTACTCCCAGATTACCCGTAACCACCGCAGGTTGCCCGTATCCGCCCCAGTTTGCCCGTAACCGCCGCAGGTTGCCCGTAAACACGCCAGATTACATGTAACCACCGCACGTTGCCCATAACCACCACATCTTGACCGTAACTACCCCAAATTGCCAGTGACCCCCTCCAGATTGCCCGTAACTACCGCACGCTGCTTCTGACCACCGGAAGTTGCCTCTGACAACCGCACGTTGCCTCTGACCACCGCACGTTGCTTCTGACCACCGCACGTTGCCTCTGACCCCCGCACGTTGCTTCTGACCACCGCACGCTGCCCCTGACCACCGCACGCTGCCTCTGACCACCGCACGTTGCCATTGACCACCGCACGTTGCCTCTGACCCCCGCACGTTGCTTCTGACCACCGCACGTTGCCTCTGACCCCCGCACGCTGCCCCTGACCACCGCACGCTGCCTCTGACCACCGCACGTTGCCATTGACCACTGCACGTTGCCTCTAATCACCGCACGTTGCCTCTGACCACCACACGTTGCCTCTGACCACCGCAGGTTGCCTCTAACCACTGCACGTTGCCTCTAACCACCGCACATTGCCCGTTACCACCCCACGTTGCCCGTAACCGCCGCAGGTTGCCCGTAACCGCCGCAGGTTGCCCGTAACCACCTCCAGATTACCCATAACCACCTCCAAATTACCTGTAATCTCCTTTTTTTATTGTATTTTAGTAACTGCGCTATTCTAATAACTATTACTAGCTGCGGTTTTGCTCCAGCAAATTGGCGCTCCTTCCCTTCTGAGCCCTGCTGTGTGCCCATACAGTGGTTTATGCCCACATATGGGGTACCGTTCTACTCAGGAGAACCTGCGTTACAAATTTTGGGGTGCGAATTCTCTTATGTTCCTCATGAAATTGAGAAATTTTTAACTAAACGAACATATTATTGGAAAATTCGAGTTTTTCATTTTTACTGTCTAATTTTAAATACTTTCCTCTAATACCTGTGGGGTCAAAATGCTCATCCTACCCAAATATGAATTCTTTGAGGGGTGACTTATGGGAGGATTCTATTCTGCTGACACTACAGGGGCTCTGCAAACGCACCTGGCGCTCAGAAACTTCTTCAGCAAAATCTGCATTAAAAAAGCCAATTGTCGCTCCCTTCCTTCTAAGCCCCGCTGTGCGCCTATATAGTGGTTTACGCCCACATATGGGGTACCGTTGTACTCAGGAGAACCTGCGTTACAAATTTTGGCATACTTTTTTTCTCACGTTCCTTTTGAAAATGAGAAACTTTAATCTAAACATATATAATATTGGAAAATTTTAATTTTCGATTTTTTTACGGCCTAATTGTGAATACTTTCCTCCAGCCACTGTAGGGTTCAAATGCTCATTATACCCCTAGATTAATTCTTTAAGGTGTGTAATTTCCAAAATGGGGTCACTTATGGGGGTTTTCAGGATAACAGACTTCTAAATCCATTTAAAAAAAGAACTGGTCCCTAAAAAAAAATCCGTTTTGGAAATTTCATGAAAATTTTATAATTTGCTGATACATTTCTAAGCCCCGTAACACCCTAAAAAAGTAAAATATGTTTACCAAATTATGCCAGAATAAAGAAGACATATTGGTAATGTGATTTAGTAACTAATTTATGTGCTATGACTTCCTTTTTTAAAAGCAGAGAATTTCAGAAGTTAATAAAATGCAAAATTTTCAAATTTTTCATGATATTTTGATGTTTTTCACAAAAAAACACACAAAGTAGTGACTAAATTTTGCCACTAACATGAAGTGCCATATGTGACGAAAAAACTGTCTCAGAATCGCTAGCATACGTTAAAGCATCACTGAGCTATAAGCGCATAAAGTGAGACAGGTCAGATTTTGAAAAATGAGCCTGGTCATTAAGGCCAAAACAGGCTTTAGAGGCAAGGGGTTAAAGGGGAAGTTCTTCCACAAAAAAATTGTCTTCCACATCACCTGGTCCCAGAAAGTGCCAGAGATTTGTAAACTACTTCTATTTAAAAATCTCCAGTCTTCCAGTACTTATCAGCTGCTGTATGTCCTGCAGGAAGTGGTGTATTCTCTCCAGTCTGGAGAGCAGGAGAGGTTTTCTATGGGGATTTGCTGCTGCTCTGGACAGTTCCTGACATGGACAGAGGTGGCAGCAGAGAGCACTGTGTCAGACTGGAGAGAATACACCACTTCCTGCAGGACATACAGCAGCTGATAAGTACTGGGGAAACTGGAGATTTTTAAATAGATGTAATTTACAAAGCTATATAACTTTCTGCTACCGTTCTTTTTGCCAGAATTCCGCTTTAAGTGTCTAATTTACCTGCAGAGCCACCACAGTTGTTACATCGCACCCTTTCATGTCAATGAATCGTCATTATAATTCAGGAGAGATCCTCCAGAGTGATGGAAGCTCTTTGTAGCTTCTCTTGTAGTGTCCCACTATGGGTGGTTTTCTTGTCTTTACACACCTAATTAAAACTAATTCACTCAGGTGCTACATCTAGGTTATGTAGTTGCTGTGCCTTGCTCCAGCCACTAGGTGTCTCACTCCCCTTGTGCACAGCTGCAGGTCAGGTAAGGTTTAGCTTATTACACAATGTCACGTCCTCTGCAGTGAGTTGTCTAGACAGAGAAGGGACAAGACCTGTTTTCTAGTGAGAGAAACAACAGTAGTCATGCACTCCTAGACCCAACCCTGGGGTAACAGGAGTTAGAGGAACACCCCTTGGTTATGCCGTATATCTTCACTTTAGTGCATTAACCTCCTAGAGAGAGAAGGCAGAGCGACTGATCCACAGTAGAGCACAGATGCAAGTAAGCCGCTCTCCATGATCGACTACGCGGGAAAACTTAGCTTCACCCAGAGACAGAGGCATTGGACTTGTACTACCTCGCAGGACGGTTACTGACCCTGTGCAGGCAGATGGCGGTCAGATAATGGAGATTTATCTAAACGTGAGCACAAGGAGTTCTTCCCGAAATACTTCACACACATCCCAACACAGTACTGCACTACTCAGACAATGGCTCCTATCCGGCCCCTATAACTGGGACTCTCTGTCATGTCTATCGTCGCACCCCGCACCTCACATTAGTCCTACCGAAGGTGCGGTGCCTGTGTGTCCGGGGGTGGGTGTTACCACTATGTATCATTCATATCAAACTATGTATCATTCTAAAAAAATATAAACAAGTTGAAAAAGCAAAAAACTTTATTTATACCAATATGTAAGATAACAAAAAAAAAACAACTCCTAATAATCCTGTGACTCTGCCGGCGTCTGCTGATCCCATCCACGTTCTCCGGTGCGTTCTTTCTGCGGCTTCATTGTACATGAAATCCCATCTGTGATGTCGGGAAGGCTCCAGACACACCTACTGTAAATTGATTTAGACCTGACTTGATTAAAGCGGGTCAGTGAAGACGCAGACGCTCTATAGTTAATCATTTAATATGTCATCTGCAAATTGATTGCTTCAATCTAGGTTAGCTCATTATTGATTCATAGTTCCTATCAACAGAAAATGTTTGATAAAGATTCGCCAGACATTTTAATCATTTTGCATATTTGATTTTTAAGTTCAGTGGATGAAGGTGAACAGATTTCTTTTTTTTTATTTTTATATATATATAGTTTTTATATATATTTTTTCTATTTATATTTTTTATACATAGTTTTTATATACTTTTTTATTTTTATACATTGTTTTTATATATATATTTATTTATACATAGTTTTTATATATTTTCTTTTTTTCTATTTTTATATATAGTTTATATATATTTTTTTCTATCATTTTAAATGTATAGTTTTTAGATATTTTCTTTTGTCTATTTTTATACATAGTTTTTATATATTTTCTTTTTTCTATTTTTATACATAGTTTTTATATGTTTTCTTTTGTCTATTTTTATATATAGTTTATATATGTTTTTTCTATTTTTTTTAAATATATAGTTTTTAGATATTTTCTATTTTTATACATTGTTATATATATATTTATTTATACATAGTTTTTATATATTTTCTTTTTTCTATTTTTATATATAGTTTATATATATTTTTTCTATTTTTTTTAAATATATAGTTTTTAGATATTTTCTTTTGCCTATTTTTATATATAGTTTTTATATATTTTCTTTTTTTATTTTTATACATAGGTTTTATATATTTTCTTTTGTCTATTTTATACATAGTTTTTATATATTTTCTTTTGTCTATTTTTATACATAGTTTTTATATATTTTCTTTTTTCTATTTTTATATAAATAGTTTTTATATATTTTCTGTTTTCTATTTTTTTATATATAGTTTTTATATATTTTCTTTTTTTATTTTTATACATAGTTTTTATATGTTTTTTTAATATATGTAGTTTTTATATATTTTGTATTTGTATTATATATGTTACAATGTTATAAAACACCTTTTAAAAATAATTTACTGTAAATATTGACACAAAATTTAGACTTTCCAAGTTTTCTTGTAATGTCTAAAGGAAAGCTAGAAGTCTCTGACCTGCTGTTATGTCTCGGGGGGCGCTGATAATGATGTTTTTTTTTTTTACCTTCATCCTCAGCATCATTTTTAGTAGATTTTGACTTTCCCTATGTAAATGAAGCGGCTTGGTGCACGGGGGTGGGTGGGGGTGGGGGGGGGCTTGGACACTTAGGCTGGGATTACACTACCTTTTTCCAATCCCTTTTTTCATTGATTTTATAAAAAAAAACAGATAAAAGCAGATGAAATAACGGATGCATATGTGTGAATCCATTTTTCCATTGACTTCTATTAAAAAAAAAGATCAAAACACATCTTTTTTACACAAAAACGTGTCTATCACATTTTTGCGTATGCTAAAAAAAACAGATGCCCTTTGATCCATTTTTTTACCCTTTTTTATAGAATGAAAGTCAATGGAAGAACGGATCAAAACGGATTCACATTTTTTTTGACCATTTTTCATCGTTTTTTTTTTTAAATAAAATGGATAAAAAAAAACAGATTGCAAAACCACAGTGTGAACCCGCTCCAAGTGCACGGATCCGTCATGAATATTGGGGCAGTGATATCACTGCAGAGCGCCAGATCATATTCAGAGGGGCCTCATTTGCATAGTGAGTAAACGCGAGATTCACCGAAAAAAAAAACAGCGCTGAGAATGAAGGTCAGAAAATTACTTGCATTCTCAGTGTCCGATGCACTGTGGAAAACTTTAAAGGGGTTGTCCATGTAGGGGTCTTTTTTGAGATAGGCCTGGGGAGGGGAGTGATTGAGGCAAAACAACGCTCCTGCAGCCACTGACTGCAACAATCACAGTCCCAGAACCCAGAAATGGCCCCAAAGTGGGCCTGGACCAGTAAGATACTGATGGTCGTGCGGGAGCCAGGCAGGTGAGTATAGTTTATTATTTTTAGGCACCCTCTTGTCTGGGAAATCCCTAAAAGCTTTTCTCATTCATATATAGTGGTGCATTGGATTACGAGCATAATTCGTTCCAGGACTGTGCTTGTAATCCAAATCACTCTTACACCAAAGCATATCTTTCCATAAGAAATCATTGAAACGCAGACAATTGGTTCCACACCTCAAAAATAATGATTTTTTTTTTTTATTCATAACAACATATAAAATAAATGAAACAAACAATGAGAAGCAGCTGAATATGTCATATTGTAAGTTACTGTACGGTATAGCAATCAGTATGTGGATTATAATGTATAGTAACTGTATAACCCTGATAACACAGCAGCTGGATATGTGATATATAAGTTACTGTGCAGTATAGCAATCAGCATGTAGTGTATAATGTATAGTAACTGCATAACCCTGATAACACAGCAGCTGGATATGTGATATATAAGTTACTGTACAGTATAGCAGCATGTGGTGTATAATGTATAGTAACTGTATAACCCTGATAATACAGCAGCTGGATATGTGATATATAAGTTACTGTACAGTATAGCAGCATGTGGTATATAATGTATAGTAGCTGTATAACCCTGATAACACAGCAGCTGGATATGTGATATATAAGTTACTGTACAGTATAGCAGCATGTGGTGTATAATGTATAGTAACTGTATAACCCTGATAACACAGCAGCTGGATATGTGATATATAAGTTACTGTACAGTATAGCAGCATGTGGTATATAATGTATAGTAACTGTATAACCCTGATAACAGCATCTGGATATGTGATATATAAGTTACTGTACAGTATAGCAGCATGTGGTGTATAATGTATAGTAACTGTATAACCCTGATAACACAGCAGCTGGATATGTGATATATGAGTTACTGTACAGTATAGCAATCAGCATGTGGTGTATAATGTATAGTAACTGTATAACCCTGATAACACAGCAGCTGGATATGTGATATATAAGTTACTGTACAGTATAGCAATCAGCATGTGGTGTATAATGTATAGTAACTGTATAACCCTGATAACACAGCAGCTGGATATGTGATATATAAGTTACTGTACAGTATAGCAATCAGCATGTGGTGTATAATGTATAGTAACTGTATAACCCTGATAACACAGCAGCTGGATATGTGATATATAAGTTACTGTACAGTATAGCAGCATGTGGTATATATTGTATAGTAACTGTATAACCCTGATAACACTGTAGCAGCTGGATATGTGATATATAAGTTACTGTACAGTATAGCAATAAGCATGTGGTATATAATGTATAATAACTGCATATCCCTGATAACACAGCAGCTGGATATGTGATATATAAGTTACTGTACAGTATAGCAGCGTGTGGTGTATAATGTATAATAACTGTATAACCCTGATAACACAGCAGCAGCTGGATATGTGATATATAAGTTACTGTACAGTATAGCAGCATGTGGTATATATTGTATAGTAACTGTATAACCCTGATAACACAGCAGCTGGATATGTGATATATAAGTTACTGTACAGTATAGCAGCATGTGGTATATAATGTACAGTAACTGTATAACCCTGATAACACAGCAGCTGGATATGTGATATATAAGTTACTGTACAGTATAGCAGCATTTGGTGTATAATGTATAGTAACTGTATAACCCTGATAACACAGCAGCAGCTGGATATGTGATATATAAGTTACTGTACAGTATGGCAGCATATGGTATATATTGTATAGTAACTGTATAACCCTGATAACACAGCAGCTGGATATGTGATATATAAGTTACTGTACAGTATAGCAGCATGTGGTATATAATGTACAGTAACTGTATAACCCTGATAACACAGCAGCTGGATATGTGATATATAAGTTACTGTACAGTATAGCAGCATTTGGTGTATAATGTATAGTAACTGTATAACCCTGATAACACAGCAGCAGCTGGATATGTGATATATAAGTTACTGTACAGTATAGCAGCATGTGGTATATATTGTATAGTAACTGTATAACCCTGATAACACAGCAGCTGGATATGTGATATATAAGTTACTGTACAGTATAGCAGCATGTGGTATATAATGTACAGTAACTGTATAACCCTGATAACACAGCAGCTGGATATGTGATATATAAGTTACTGTACAGTATAGCAGCATTTGGTGTATAATGTATAGTAACTGTATAACCCTGATAACACTGTAGCAGCTGGATATGTGATATATAAGTTACTGTACAGTATAGCAGCATGTGGTGTATAATATATACTAACTGTATAACCCTGATAACACAGCAGCTGGATATGTGATATATAAGTTACTGTACAGTATAGCAATCAGCATGTGGTGTATAATGTATAGTAACTGTATAACCCTGATAACACAGCAGCTGGATATGTGATATATAAGTTACTGTACAGTATAGCAGCATGTGGTGTATAATGTATAGTAACTGTATAACCCTGATAACACTGTAGCAGCTGGATATGTGATATATAAGTTACTGTACAGTATAGCAGCATGTGGTGTATAATGTATAGTAACTGTATAACCCTGATAACACAGCAGCAGCTGGATATGTGATATATAAGTTACTGTACAGTATAGCAGCATGTGGTGTATAATGTATAGTAACTGTATAACCCTGATAACACTGCAGCAGCTGGATATGTGATATATGTTACTGTACAGTATAGCAGCATGTGGTGTATAATGTATAGTAACTGTATAACCCTGATTACACAGCAGCTGGATATGTGATATATAAGTTACTGTACAGTATAGCAGCATGTGGTATATAATGAATAGTAACTGGATAACCCTGATAACACAGCATCAGTTTGTAGATACAGGATGGAGCTGAAGATCCCCATAAAGCAGTAGTGTAGTACAACAGGCTAGAATAGAGAAGCAGGGCTGCTGTCAGAGGTCTGTGTGGTCAAATGACAGCAATGGGGAAAGGGGTGTGTTCAGCATGGACCAATCAGGAAGGGAAAATCACAGAGCTGTGCAGGAGGACAGTGACAGAAACTTCTCTATACTGCAGTGTGAATAGCTGAGTGTAAGTGCAGGCACATTATAACAGCAGTGTGTATATAGGTGAGGGTAAGTGCAGGCACATTATAGCAGCAGTGTGTATAGCTGAGTGTAAGTTCAGGCACATTATAGCAGCAGTGTGTATAGCTGAGTGTAATTACAGGCACATTACAGTACCAGTGTGTATAGCTGAGTGTGAGTGCAGGCACATTATAGCAGCAGTGTGTGTAGCTGAGTGTAAGTGCAGGGACATTATAGCAGGAATGGAGAGGATGGGAAACACAAGGGATGACAGAGACTGCAGGGAGCAGGAAGGAATGAGCAGGGCAGATGTGGGCACATACATGCAGCGCTCTCTGTCCGGGGAGAGAGGGGTTACAGCTATGAAGAGATTACCTCCACAGTCCTGTCCCCTGATGTAAGCCCCAGCCTGAAGTGGATCTGCTATGATTTGGAAGGAGAGGGAGACTTCCTGGGTCAGAGTACAGGGCTGTAGACCCCGCTATGCAGATCATGCCCCTCCCCCACTCCCCCTCCCACCCAGTACAGGGAGCTCTTACACCAAAGCAATGCTCTAACACCAAGTCATAATTTTGAAAAACTGTGAGCTCTTAAACCAAAACGCTCTTAATCCAAGTTACTCTTAAACTGAGGTACAACTGAGGTATTTATATTACTGATGTCCTATCTATGTTGTAGGGGGGCCCATTGAGCAGTATAGTGCCCCTGTAGTTACCGCCCAGTCCCCCATGGCAGCTGTATATAGGCCCTGTGAATGTCAGGGGTAGCCCTCTGTTTGGATAGAGGCAGCCATGTTTCGCTTTATCTGGGCTACCCCTTTAACTATATATAACTGAAGCAATACAATCCAGTATGCTCCTGCACCAAGTGAGATGTGTACCAGGATCTGGTTGTATAGAATCATTGTGAACGTCATTGCCATATAAAATAATAATGAGAATCTGTGCGCACGCCTGTGAGGTCTGATAGTAAATGGCGTGTATCAGTAATGGATGCCGGCCTCAGTATGGAACATTGTATCTCACAACAGGGATGAGTAGTAAATGTCATGTAACGCCTCGCCATCAGACGCTGATCACAGCCGGGACGTCTCGCTGCGAGGAATCCCTGTAGTTGTGAACTACACAGGAGACGTGTAAAAGCTCAACACCGCACCACAGGGTCGGGGCCCCCCAGAATCGACAGGAGACGCAGCCATTGATTTTCGAGGTTATTTTTCTCCTGCTTAAAAAATGTGTAAACGTAAGGTCATGTGATTCATGGAAAAATCATCTAAAAATCACATGATCTGCAAAACTGACACAAAAAAATCCCCAAAAAACAAAAACACACACACAAAAAAAAAACACAACCATACAACACAAAAACTAAAACACATTAGGGGGAAAAAAAAATTCTCCTCTTTCATAGCTGTATTTTCTCCCTTTCTTCACTTAAATTTTTCTTTTCTCTCTTCTGGGGACCTAATACTATACAAGGACACAAGGGGGGCCTATACTATATGGAGACACAGAAGTGACCTATATCATATCAAGGCACAGAGGTGACCTCTATGAAGGCAGGGGGGCTGATACTTTGTGGTGGGGAAGGGGGAGGGGTAAAATACTATACAGGGCACAATGTCAAGCGTTCGGGCTCAGTGAACATCGACGATCCATGCAGCCCAGTCCACACAATGCTACTCTGAAGTTATTTTGGGATTACAACTTATAGTATGCCATGACGGTTGACAGCTGACAGAATATGCTGGGAGTTGTAGTTTTACAACAGCAAGAGAGACACATGTTAGACTGCAGCTATAGAAACTCTGTATCAAGCATTAAAACTCTGTATCAAGTATTAAAAATCTCCAGTCTTCCAGTACTTATCAGCTGCTGTATATCCTGCAGGAAGTGGTGTATTCTCTCTAGTCTGACACAGTGCTCTCTGCTGTCACCTCTGTCCATGTCAGGAACTGTCCAGAGCAGCAGCAAATCCCCATAGAAAACCTCTCCTGCTCTGGACAGTTCCTGACATGGACAGAGGTGGCAGCAGAGAGCACTGTGTCAGACTAGAGAGAATACACCACTTCCTGCAGGACATACAGCAGCTGATAAGTCCTCGAAGACTGGATATTTTTTAAATAGAAGTAAATTACAAATGTATATATATTTGTGACAATAATTTTTTTCACTGGAGTACCCCTTTAAGGAGGGATTTAATAAAAGTCCCTTTAAGTCTGCTAGGATAAGCTAGGGCATGGCAGAACATCTTAATAACAGGTAGTGCTCTCCATCTGGCGTCCATTGTCCGCGCAGATCAGAATTACCATCGGGCGCCTGTTTCTTCAGGTTGGAGTTGGCTAATCTCTTTTCTTTCTCTCGCGCTCCGGTAATGTCCGATCACAATCTCCTAATACGCGGAGTGCTGTGTGAGATGTAAGCCGCTGCCGTGCCGCAGACATCACAAGGAACCGGAGAGAAAGCTCTCTCAGAGATTAATAGTGTCAGCCTTCAAATCGGAGGCTAATGGTCATATTTTGTAATCTCAGAGCTGTCTGCATTTGCTGTGAACTTGACACCCAGAGGTTTATCTTAATGCACATACACATAGGGTGTAGCGGCCGCCTCCTGTCACGGCCATTACAGATGAGACGCCGAAGCCGCGCAAAAATGCTAAGTCAACGAAAAAGGATGAAACGGGCAAAGTGAGGAATGCAAACCCTGTAATGTGTATAGGGACAAGATGGTGCCTGTATCTGTATACGGACTATGAGGGAGATTTATCAAACATGGTGTAAAGTAAAACAGGCCCAGTTGCCCCCGGCAACCAATCAGATGCCACCTTTCATTTTCCGAAGAGTCTGTGAGGAATGAAAGGTGGAATCTGATTGGTTGCTAGGGGCAACTGGCCCTGTTTTACTTTACAACATGTTTAATATATCCCCCCCCCCCCCCTATGTATATAGGGACAAGATGGTTCCTGTATCTGTTTATGGACTATGCGGACTCCAAGGGCATGTTCACATGGTGGGTGGTCATCAGAGCCGGAATCTGTGGAGTCCTGGTAGAAACTGCATTGGGTTGGCTGGTTAAGTATTAGCCCCATAGAATGAACCAAGTCAAAGTTACATATAGAGTCACACAATGTCAGTGATGTCAGGGCAAGGAAGAGAAAAGTGGTGGTTGTAGATGGCGCAATACCCTCGAAGTACTGTAGACGTAATGGACGGACCTGGTACGTCACAGGAGAATGAACCGAACACAGACTTCAGGCTTGCAGTTTCATATGGATTTATTTGCGACGTGTTTCCAGGAGTAAAGCCTCCTCTTCATCGGGGATCAATGTCTCTGAGGAGAAACATGGCCGGCCAGATGGATGCAGATCTCTGTGGAGAAACATGGCTGGTCAGATGGATCCAGATCTCTGTGGAGAAACATGACCCAGTCAAATGGATCCAGATCTCTGTGGAGAAACATGGCTGGTCAGATGGATCCAGATCTCTGTGGAGAAACATGGCTGGTCAGATGGATCCAGATCTCTGAGGAGAAACATGGGCGGTCAGGGTGATCAAGATCTCTGTAGAGAAACATGGCCGGTCAGATGGATTCAGATCTCTGTGGAGAAACATGGCCGGTCAGATGGATCAAGATCTCTGTGGAGAAACATGAACCAATCAAATGGATCCAGATCTCTGTGGAGAAACATGGCTGGTCAGAGGGATCCAGATCTCTGTGGAGAAACATGGCCCGGTCAGATGGATCCAGATCTCTATCGAGAAACATGGCCGGTCAGATGGACCCAGATCTCTATAGAGAAACATGGCCGGTCAGATGGATCCAGATCTCTATAGAGAAACATGGCCGGTCAGATGGACCCAGATCTCTATAGAGAAACTTGGCCGGTCAGATGGATCCAGATCTCTATAGAGAAACATGGCCGGTCAGATGGACCCAGATCTCTATAGAGAAACTTGGCCGGTCAGATGAATCCAGATCTCTATAGAGAAACATGGCCGGTCAGATGGATCCAGATCTCTGTGGAGAAACATGGCCGGTCAGATGGATCCAGATCTCTGACCATGAATCAATGATCAATTCCTTTCAGTTTTATACAGTGTATAGCATTGGTTTTAGCAATGTTTTAGTGCACCCTGCTCTCTGATGTTTGGATGGTCGGGCTTGTCTATACATCCTTTCATGACAGCTATTTCTAATATGAAAAAGATTAATTAAGAGTCTCAAAACACGGGACAGGACAGATATCCCTCCGGGGAAGGAGCTAGCTATGGGGTAGCTCCTGTAAGGAAACCACCAAAACCACCATATTAAGTGGCCCCTTCAGTCAATATGCAACTCAATTACGAGTCTAAGGACATGACCAGGGAAATATCAAAGCCCGGTATCCATCCACAGACAGCTGTTTCGGGGTGATGTCCCTCATGAGTGTGGAGCAGGAGTCTGCAGGAGCAATGCCTTGTAGACCACCACAACTAAACAATCACTGGCATATTACCAGTATGGCACAAGGAGACAGTCAGAAGGACAATGCACCATCCATAGGATTGTATAGCCATGTATTGGCTACAGAAACAACTTTTATTACTTCTCCAACCCTCATAGTCCCTAGATCTAAATCCTAGTGACATCTCTGGGAGGAAGCAGGCCGGGCAGCTCCGAGCTCCTCAGGACCTTCATCTAACGGTTAGCGAGAACTGCGAGGAGCGATCCTGTCCGTGCGGAGCAATATTCCTGCGGAGAAATTTTATTACTGGAATCCATATTATGACATATTTTTGATGGAAAATAAGGTCTGATGTTCAACGAGATGGCGCTATAATATAGGACCATTGATGTAACGTATGGGAAAAAATATGGCATATTGCATTATGTCCAATCCTTAATGACATATATATCATAACCCTGTCATCATATTTCATATCATATACAACATAGGATGGAATCTTAAAATATGGCTGCCGTCCGTGGCAACCCATTCCACGTGTAAACAAACCCTGTGCCCCTATATCTTCTCGTCCTGTTAGAAAGCCATAAAACAAGCCATTTTTTCTTCTATTTTACAGCACTGTAAAAAGTGTTATCACAATCAGTCATCAATAGCGAACAGTCTAATCATGGTGTAGTAACCGGTGAGACATAATAAAATGACAGGATGCCATTCTTTACAGGCCTAGCGAGCTGTTTCCGAGCATTTACATCGACTCATAGGAACTTATATATAATCTGTGTCATTGGAGGAAATTACTATTCATATACATGAAAGCCATTTCACACATTTGTTCTTTGGATTATTCCGAGAGAGGTGACAAATCGTCTCACATCCATAAAACATTCAGCAACAATTTCTAAGATACAAGAACCAGAAATGAATGACAGTAAAAGGAGAGACGATCCATGTGATCATTATAATGGAGCGACATGTTATCAGACATAATATAACACTATCTACAAGACGAGCAGCAGTATATAGAAGAATACAAAGAAACTACTATTATACTTTAATTATGGCCTCAATGTACAAAGATATATACAGGAATATAACTACTATAATACTGCTCCTATATACAGGAATATAACTACTATAATACTGCTCCTATATACAGGAATATAACTACTATAATACTGCTCCTATATACAAGAATATAACTACTATAATACTGCTCCTATATACACGAATATAACTACTATAATACTGCTCCTATATACAGGAATATAACCACTATAGTACTGCTCCTATATACAAGACTATAACTACTATAATACTGCTTCTATATACAGGAATATAACTACTATAATACTGACCCCTCCTATATACAGGAATATAACTACTATAATACTGACCCCTATATGCAAGAATATAACTACTATAATACTGCTCCTATATACAATAATATAACTACTATAATACTGCCCCTGTATACAGGAATATACTATAATACTGCTCCTATATACAGGAATATAACTACTATAATACTGACCCCTATATGCAAGAATATAACTACTATAATACTGCTCCTATATACAAGAATATAACTACTATAATACTGCCCCTGTATACAGGAATATACTATAATACTGCTCCTATATACAGGAATATAACTACTATAATACTGACCCCTATATGCAAGAATATAACTACTATAATACTGCTCCTATATACAAGAATATAACTACTATAATACTGCCCCTGTATACAGGAATATACTATAATACTGCTCCTATATACAGGAATATAACTACTATAATACTGACCCCTATATGCAAGAATATAACTACTATAATACTGCTCCTATATACAATAATATAACTACTATAATACTGCCCCTGTATACAGGAATATACTATAATACTGCTCCTATATACAGGAATATAACTACTATAATTCTGACCCCTATATGCAAGAATATAACTACTATAATACTGCTCCTATATACAAGAATATAACTACTATAATACTGCCCCTGTATACAGGAATATACTATAATACTGCTCCTATATACAGGAATATAACTACTATAATACTGCTCCCTATATACAAGAATATAACTGCTATAATACTGCTCCTATATACAAGAATATAACTACTATAATACTGCTCCTATATACAAGAATATAACTACTATAATACTGCTCCCTATATACAAGAATATAACTACTATAATACTGCTCCTATATACAAGGATATAACTACTATAATACTGCTCCTATATACAGGAATATACTATAATACTGCTCCTATATACAGGAATATAACTACTATAACACTGCTCCCTATATACAAGAATATAACTACTATAATACTGCTCATATATACAGGAATATAACTACTATAATACTGCCCCTATATACAGGAATATAACCACTATAGTACTGCTCCTATATACAAGGATATAACTACTATAATACTGCTCCTTTATACAGGAATATAACTACTATAATACTGCTCCTATATACAGGAATATAACTACTATAATACTGCTCCTATATACAAGAATATAACTGCTATAATAGCAAATGGAAAAAACAGATCCGGGCACTCACCGGCAACGTAGGATTTCTTTATTCAGGCACTATGTTCAGTGGGGAAGGGAGGACAGGTGGAGGTGCAGGCGCATGCTACCCCAGGACAGCTGTTTCACGGCTGATTGCCGCTTCCTCAAGCTTAGGGTATCACGTGACTGCAGGAAGGGGAGGGTGTTTATATAACAAACCGTGACACTAAGTGAAAAGGAAAACAATAGTGTAACAAAATGTTAAAAACAACGCTACAGGCAGGCGTTGAAATCGTTGCGTTCATTAAGTCCTAATGGACCTGTGGCATTTAATTCTGAGATCCAAAACACTTCCTTGGCTAGCAGTATTCTATGTCTATCCCCTCCCTCTGGAGGGGGATTGACCCTTTGTAAACCAAAAAACTTCATGCATCCAGTGTCTCCTCCGTGTGCTTGCCGTATATGTTCTATGAGACGGGGAACGCCTTTACCGGTTTTCACTGAATACATGTGTTCCTTAAAGCGCACCCACATGCATCTTTTTGTCTTCCCTACATAGAACCTTGCACAAGGGCAAAGTATGACATAAATTACAAAGCTTGTTTTACAAGTAATAAAATGAGAAACTCTGCATTCTATCCCATTTAGAGTAAAAAACGCTTTATCCACTAACTGGTTGCAGTAGCCGCACTGTTTACATTTCTTATTGCCCTGTGGCAGCGACCGTTGTAACCAGTTAGTTGGAGGCTGGGGGTTGTTATCTTTTCTAGCCAACTCATCCTCCAGAGTTTTATTTTTGCGGAAGGTGACTAATAGATACTGCGCAGTCATTTCATTGAGGTCCGGATCTGCACTGAGTAAGGACCAATGCTTCTTGATAGCTCCTGTGATGACATGATTAACAGGGGAGTTTTGGAAGGCAAAGGAGTATCTCTTTTTTTTCACTTTTATTGGCTCTAGATTGACTGTAAAGGAGGTCATTCCTATTCTAAGTCATAATCCTGGACCGACTGTCTTGAATGACTTTTTTAGGGTAACCTCTCTGTTCCAGTCGTTCTTCTAGCTCATTTAGTTGCTTAGTACAGCCCTCTTCCGAGGAGTTTATCCTTTTGATTCTCACCATTTGCCCATATGGGATAGCGTCTCTTACTTGGGAAGGGTGAGAGCTCTGGTAATGGAGCAGAGAGTTGCACGCTGTTGGTTTTCTATAAATAGAAGTGTGGAACGTCCCATCTACCACCTCCACCCACACATCCAAGAACTCAATTTGTGAGCCCCCGAATTTGTGGGTAAAGGCCATGTTAACCCCATTATGGGTATTCAGGTAGTGTACAAAATCTGAAAATAAATCCTCCGACCCCTCCCATATTACAAACACATCATCAATATAACGAAAAAGTGCTTTGATGTTAACAGCAAAGGGGTTGCAAGATGAAAAAATAAGTCTACTCTCCATATGTGCCAGAAATAAATTGGCATACGTGCAGGAGACCGGCGTGCCCATGGCTGTGCCGATCTCCTGCACGTACCACTGCCCCTCAAAAGTAAAAGTATTGTTAACCAAAATGAATTTAAGTGCGTCCCTAACAAAAGCCCTAAAACATTCAGAATTTCCTGCTCGGCCGAGGACGTGGTCCACAGCCTCCACACCCGCATCATGAGGGATGCGGGTGTAGAGGCTCTCCACGTCCACGGTCGCAAGGAGATGCAAGAGATACTCCTTTGCCTTCCAAAACTCCCCTGTTAATCATGTCATCACAGGAGCTATCAAGAAGCATTGGTCCTTACTCAGTGCAGATCCGGACCTCAATGAAATGACTGCGCAGTATCCATTAGTCGCCTTCCGCAAAAATAAAACTCTGGAGGATGAGTTGGCTAGAAAAGATAACAACCCCCAGCCTCCAACTAACTGGTTACAACGGTCGCTGCCACAGGGCAATAAGAAATGTAAACAGTGCGGCTACTGCAACCAGTTAGTGGATAAAGCGTTTTTTACTCTAAATGGGATAGAATGCAGAGTTTCTCATTTTATTACTTGTAAGACAAGCTTTGTAATTTATGTCATACTTTGCCCTTGTGCAAGGTTCTATGTGGGGAAGACAAAAAGATGCGTGTGGGTGCGCTTTAAGGAACACATGTATTCAGTGAAAACCGGTAAAGGCGTTCCCCGTCTCATAGAACATATACGGCAAGCACACGGAGGAGACACTGGATGCATGAAGTTTTTTGGTTTACAAAGGGTCCATCCCCCTCCAGAGGGAGGGGATAGACATAGAATACTGCTAGCCAAGGAAGTGTTTTGGATCTCAGAATTAAATGCCACAGGTCCATTAGGACTTAATGAACGCAACGATTTCAACGCCTGCCTGTAGCGTTGTTTTTAACCTTTTGTTACACTATTGTTTTCCTTTTCACTTAGTGTCACGGTTTGTTATATAAACACCCTCCCCTTCCTGCAGTCACGTGATACCCTAAGCTTGAGGAAGCGGCAATCAGCCGTGAAACAGCTGTCCTGGGGTTGCGTGCGCCCGCACCTCCACCTGTCCTCCCTTCCCCGCTGAACATAGTGCCTGAATAAAGAAATCCTACGTTGCCGTTGAGTGCCCGGATCTGTTTTTTCCATTTGCTATTGCATTTGTCTTTTTCTATACGGAGCACCCCGGTGGATTTATTATCTCACCTCTGTCCTGACTACTGCTGTACGTTTGTGGTGCCGACTACTATCTGCCTTTTGATAACTGCTATAATACTGCTCCTATATACAGGAATATAACTACTATAATACGGTTCAGGGAAGAAAAAGAGTGCTGCACCTCACACCTATGGCTGATACTAGTACCTCTCGGCTGCATTAACAACATCAGAATTCTGTATGTGAATTGATCAAGCCACACTGCCCCATGTACCGCGTGCAGGTATCTGATACACATGGGTCCCTACACTAAGTCGACACTGTGCCGGTCAGCGACCACCACCCCCGCAGGCGTGCACAGTCAGGGAAGGGAGGCCATGGAACGGCCCTGCAACCCCCATGCCACAGGACCAGACCCAAAAATGCCACACCAAAACCCAGCCAGCACCACCGGCGGAGGAAGCTGCCCCCAAACAGCACAAGTCTGGATAAGGTATTGCACTCACCATAGCTATCAAAGATAGAATGGGACAGACAGGAGGGATTAAAACCATGAGCACTCAGGTGTCTCCTGCTAATTGCGGTCATGTGGGTCTCACCAGGAGGAGTGCAAAACACGGAGAAAAGAGAGAAACAAAATACGGTTCAGGGAAGAAAAAGAGTGCTGCACCTCACACCTATGGCTGATACTTGTACCTCTCGGCTGCATTAACAACATCAGAATTCTGTATGTGAATTGATCAAGCCACACTGCCCCATGTACCGTGTGCAGGTATCTGATACACATGGGTCCCTACACTAAGTCGACACTGTGCCGGTCAGCGACCACCACCCCCGCAGGCGTGCACAGTCAGGGAAGGGAGGCCATGGAACGGCCCTGCAACCCCCATGCCACAGGACCAGACCCAAAAATGCCACACCAAAACCCAGCCAGCACCACCGGCGGAGGAAGCTGCCCCCAAACAGCACAAGTCTGGATAAGGTATTGCACTCACCATAGCTATCAAAGATAGAATGGGACAGACAGGAGGGATTAAAACCATGAGCACTCAGGTGTCTCCTGCTAATTGCGGTCCTGTGGGTCTCACCAGGAGGAGTGCAAAACACGGAGAAAAGAGAGAAACAAAATACGGTTCAGGGAAGAAAAAGAGTGCTGCACCTCACACCTATGGCTGATACTTGTACCTCTCGGCTGCATTAACAACATCAGAATTCTGTATGTGAATTGATCAAGCCACACTGCCCCATGTACCGTGTGCAGGTATCTGATACACATGGGTCCCTACACTAAGTCGACACTGTGCCGGTCAGCGACCACCACCCCCGCAGGCGTGCACAGTCAGGGAAGGGAGGCCATGGAACGGCCCTGCAACCCCCATGCCACAGGACCAGACCCAAAAATGCCACACCAAAACCCAGCCAGCACCACCGGCGGAGGAAGCTGCCCCCAAACAGCACAAGTCTGGAT
Organism: Dendropsophus ebraccatus; assembly: GCF_027789765.1. Taxonomy (NCBI): domain Eukaryota; kingdom Metazoa; phylum Chordata; class Amphibia; order Anura; family Hylidae; genus Dendropsophus; species Dendropsophus ebraccatus. Next base: position 7,450,152 of record NC_091465.1, on the reverse strand, counting down.
AAGGTATTGCACTCACCATAGCTATCAAAGATAGAATGGGACAGACAGGAGGGATTAAAACCATGAGCACTCAGGTGTCTCCGGCTAATTGCGGTCATGTGGGTCTCACCAGGAGGAGTGCAAAACACGGAGAAAAGAGAGAAACAAAATACGGTTCAGGGAAGAAAAGAGTGCTGCACCTCACACCTATGGCTGATACTTGTACCTCTCGGCTGCATTAACAACATCAGAATTCTGTATGTGAATTGATCAAGCCACACTGCCCCATGTACCGCGTGCAGGTATCTGATACACATGGGTCCCTACACTAAGTCGACACTGTGCCGGTCAGCGACCACCACCCCCGCAGGCGTGCACAGTCAGGGAAGGGAGGCCATGGAACGGCCCTGCAACCCCCATGCCACAGGACCAGACCCAAAAATGCCACACCAAAACCCAGCCAGCACCCATTCTGTTTGCTGCAGCTATGGTGAGTGTAATACCTTATCCAGACTTGTGCTGTTTGGGGGCGACCTTCTCCGCCGGCGGTGCTGGCCGGGTTCTGGTGTGGTGTTTTTGGGTCTGGTCCTGTGGCATGGGGGTCGCAGGGCCGTCCCATGGCCCCCGTTCCCTGGCTGTGCGTGCCTGCGGGGTTGGTGGCCTCTGACTGGCACGGTGTGGACTTAGTGTAGGGACCCATGTGTATCAGATACCTGCACGATGGTACATGGGGCAGTATGGCTTGATCAATTCATACACAAAATTCTGATGTGTTTTTTATTTAGCCTAGGGGCACTAGTATCAGCCATAGGTGTGAGGTGCAGCACTCTGTTTCTTCCCTGAACCGCATAACTACTATAATACTGCTCTTATATACAGGAATATAACTACTATAATACTGCTCCTTTATACAGGAATATAACTACTATAATATGCACAAGCCAAAAAGACAGAAATGGCTGCACATCGCACCCATGGCTGACACGAAAGCCTGTTCAGCTACATTTAAAACCAACATCAGAAGTTAGTATATAATTTGGCCAAACCATATTGCCTCATGTACCACGTGCAGGTCTTCTGATACACATGAGTCCCTAACCAAAAAACTGTGTAAGACCAATGTGATACAAATTAGCAGGAAGCACCTGTGTACATAAGGGGAGGATCTCCTAGTATTCTCCCATTCTACCTGCAGAGGAATGGAGAGAGGTAAGAGCTTGTTCACACTTGTGTTGCTTGGCGTCCACTTTTTTTGCCGGTGGCGCCTGCGGGGTCTGGGGGGGCCATTTAGGGTCTGGTCCTGTGACATTGGGGTTGCCCCCTTCTCTGCTTGCGCACCTTTTGCGGGGATTGTGGTCGCTGACCGGCACAGTGATGTTTTTTGGTTAGGGACTCGTGTATCAGAAGACCTTCACGTTGGTACATGAGGCAATATGCTTTGGACAAATTATATACTAACTTATTTATTATACTACAATACTGCTCCTATATACAGGTATATTTCTGGTTACACCAGCTCTTACTATATAGGAGAGTACTAGTTATGTACAGTATGTGGCGCCATTAGTCAGTGACTATACAGACTGTGCAGGATATTCAGGCTCTGGCGCTCTCTGACATCCACAATCCTGGCAGATCATTATTCTAATCTATCGGTGTGTTCTTCTATGAGCGCGTGGCGTGTGAAGGAGTTGCTTCTAATCAGAGAGAACGCGGCAAGGTCACCGGTGAGGGAGAATGAGACGTATGTCCCACGTCCAGCTCGCCGTCTCGTATAGAGAACCAATAAAGTCCGGTGTGGGGGATTCTCCGTTGCTCCAGCAGCTAATAGGAGCCATAACTTTGCTAAGAGTGAAATATACATCTGCAGGGATGGGACCGTCACCTTTCTGTTGGCGCTCGGCAATGAGAAGGCATTTCTCCATTTTTGGCCATAGATCTCCTTGAAGGAACTCAATTTATTTCTGTATAATTGTTACTTTGCTTACATAGGGCTCCAATGACACCGCGATGAATCAGGACCCCGGGGGAGATGTGACCTGCAGGTGTTTGTGAGGACCCAGCCTCTTGTCAAGTGAGAAATAAACAGTAGCCGCTGCGCTCCTTCAGATAAACATTGTCACCGGCTCTTAAATCTCAGCAACCGAACGACCTTGCCGGACAAAGCCTGGTGCGCCACTCCGAACACGGCCGCGTCCTGCCTGATAGAGAAGGAAACTATGACCCAGAATTGTTACCATAGAATTTGCACCCCCCAAAAAAGGGGTGTACACGCCCTAAATCACAAATATTGTGACATGGTTTAGTTACATGGTTAATGTAGAAGACTGAGAGCCAAACCTTCTATAACAATTATGCAGGACAGGGAGTTGTGGGGGAGGAAGGAGGCATGCATACTGCAGCTTAGCCCAGCCTCTTTGACACTTGAGCTTAGAAGCAGTGTTGAGCAATGAGAAAAGATGGAGGGAGGAGGCATGCATGCTGCAGCTCAGTCATTCCTCTATGGTATTTGAGCTTAGAAGTAAAACATGATTTTATAATTATGTAAAAGGGACAGTGGCATTTGTTTTATCTCCCTGGCATTCATCTGCCCGGCCGCCTGTAAATCCCTTCAACTTCAAGTTTGAGTGCTCCAACCATTGGCGACCATCTGTAGGGGAATTTCATGCTGGACGTTCCACTGAATGGAGTCCGCCATATTGAAAGTTGCTCTCACAGGGCCGTTCTCTGTTCTGGCTCATAGAGGGGATGTGTGAGTCTCTACGTTGTCCCTCCGTCCTGGGGTCGCCTCCACCAACATGGTACACGGCCGCAGTCATACTCGCTGTAAAGGCGCTCGGTGAGTTTCTTAAATCATTCTGACTTACGTTGGGAATAATTAAGTTGTAGTGCTCAGTGTCGGGAGATTCTTCATGCCGGGTCACATGACCAAAGGAACTATTAAAACTTCAAGGACTATTATTTAAAACGTATTTCCTCATTAATAGGGATCCTTAGTGGTTCCATAAATGACGGTAATGTGAATAATTTACGATGCATTATGCACTGGAAGAACTCCGCAGCAGCACAGACACAGTTAAGACGGGACAGGATCAGATAGTTCTCGTCACTCAGCCGCACATTTTACCGTTTTCTTATAAATCAGATTTGGTGCCTTGTGGATATTAAAGGATGTTGATCAGATTATATCTCTGAAAACTGCAGAGGAAAAACAATATTTTTAAATCAACTGGTGTCAGAAAGTTAAACAGATTTGTAAATTACTTCTATTTAAAAAATCTCTAGTCTTCCAGGACTTATCAGCTGATGCATGTCCTGCAGGAAGTGGTGGATTCTCTCTAGTCTGACACAGTGCTCTCTGCTGCCACCTCTGTCCATGTCAGGAACTGTCCAGAGCAGGAGAGGTTCTCTATGGGGATTTGCTGCTGCTCTGGACAGTTCCTGACATGGACAGAGGTGGCAGCAGAGAGCACTGTGTCAGACATTGGAATTTTCTTTAATAAAACATTGTTTGCGGTGCAAGTTTACACCCGTGTCGGGTCCATCTTATTTGCACCTAACATCACAGGCATACCTGCATCCTGACACCATCACTATAGAGCAGTGCTTCTCAATTCCAGTCCTCAGGCCTCCAGGGGTCACCAGGGGTCGCAAAGGATGCAGAAGCTAGTGGTGAGGAGCAGGAGAGCAGCACTAGCTTACTGATTCTACAGGGCAAAAATCATTGTGGGCAGGGGGGTGGGGGGAGAAGACACTAAGCTTACCTGTCCCCATGTCCATGCTGTGCCACATCACCGAGCTCCCATACCCCTCCGAGTATCCTCTTCTCCCAAGTACTGGGTATGTCACGTAGCCAGAGGGGAGCTAAGAAGACAGCCAGCGGGGTTCAGGAGCAGGATGTGGCGCTGTGCGGGCACCGGGACAGGTGAGTATGACCTTTTTATATTCCCCCAGCCCGAAATAATTTTTTTGTCCCCTCCTGGACTTCTCCTTTAACAAGTCACAGTTTTCACAAGTAGAAAAAAAAAAAGTTACAAATAATTAAAATAAAAAAAAAGTAACAAAGTAACAAGAACCGTGCGCACACATTCCTCAGGCCAGTCCACCGCCGCCCGCCATGGTAATAGCCGAGTATTATACTGCGCCTCTCACTGGCTTTGATGCTCATTAGCGGATAAGAATAATGTTCCAGAAACTTCCTCGTCTCCCCTTTACATCCGGCATAATGAACTCTTCCGAGACCGCGGCTTATAGATTCTCCGACTCTTTTCTGTCGATTTTGTGATTGTTATAAATTATTATTATTGTCAATATTTAATAATGATGCAAAATCCATAAACATTAAATAGTTGGTATAAAGCGGAGCGGCTCTTAGGGGGTTTCCTCCTCCACCGCGCAGGGTTTTCTGTACATCGCCCTCTCTCTCTCACATCCCCCCCGAATCAGAATGAATTTTAATACATTTTAATATATTATATTCAGACATGAACCCTCCGAGTCGGGAAACGATCAGGTATGTAGGAAGAGCGGCTTCATTTAGGAGATTCTTCTCTCCAGCTGTGAGATTTCTCCCAGGGGGTCCGAAACTTTCTTGTCCAGGATGAGGAGTCATCGAAGAGGCATCAGGGAGGCATTGGTTAGCCATCGGGGAGGCATCAACGAGTCATCTGGGGGTCATCAGGGGGTCATCGGGAAGTCATCAGGGAGGCATCGGGGAGGCATCAGCGAGTCATCTGGGGGTCATCAGGGGGTCATCGGGAAGTCATCAGGGAGGCATCGGGGAGGCATCAGCGAGTCATCTGGGGGTCATCAGGGGGTCATCGGGAAGTCATCAGGGAGGCATCGAAGAAGCATTGGGGAGTCATCGGGGAGGCATCAGCGAGTCATCTGGGGGTCATCAGGGGGTCATCGGGAAGTCATCAGGGAGGCATCGAAGAAGCATTGGGGAGACATCGGGGAGGCATCAGGGAGGCATCGGGGAATCTTCAGGGAAGCATCGGGGAGTCATCTGGGAGCCATCAGGGAGGTATCGGGTGGGCATCAGGGAGGCGTTGGGGGGGCATCGGGGAGGCATTGGGGACATTGGGGACATTGGGGAGGCATTGGGGAGTCATGGGGGGGGGGGGGCTTCTTTGAGTCCATTTCTTTTACCGTGGATGAGATGGGAATTAATAATGGATGCGCTTTCAGCTTTCTGTCCATCGACTTTAGCGGAAAAATGAAATTTGGTCTCACACACAGTAAAGAATGGCGGTTTATTTTTAACAGGGAATTAGCTGGATAAAGCTTGTGGGGGTTTTTTTTAAGCAGAAAACATGTAAAAGACGTTAAAAGGAAACAAAGACTGGAAGTGTCCAGAGCAGCAGCAAATCCCCATAGAAAACCTCTCCTGCTCTGGAAAGTTCCTGACATGCACAGAGGTGGCAGCACAGAGCACTGTGTCAGACTGGAGAGAATACACAACTTCCTGCAGGACATACAGCAGCTGATAAGTACTGGAAGACTGGAGATTATTAAATAGAAGTAAATTACAAATCTCTGGCACATTCTGAGTCCAGTTGATGTGAAAGACACATTTTGGGGGGTGAACTCCCCCTTTAAATGGGTACAAATATATTTTTTTTAAACATGTGTTGATGGACAACCTCAAACCCCATCTATTTAAAGGGTTTTATGAGTTAATAAAAAAATGTGATAAAATAATAAGCCATGCTCACCAGTTCGGTCCTGTGCCCTTGTAATGCTGCAGCCCTCGTTCTCCTGACAGCTTTATCTGTGCCCATATACCCATGTGACTGCTGCAGGGTCTGGGTATTCTAGTGTCTCACATAGAGGGGGATGTATAAGGTATAACTTTGCTCTGTATTTCTACTCCTAGTGGGTCACTTGTCAGAGATGTATGGAGGTTGGTCACATGACCCTCTCTTCTTCAGCTTCTGCCTGGACTGTGCTCTGAAGGAGAAGACTCCCATTGTGGTCTCTTTTCTTACCAAAAATCCTGAAGGTGGGAAATTTTTTTTATTATTTGGAAAACCCCTTAGTAAGAGGGCATTATCCAGGCAGCCCAGTATGTAATGAGAACTGTGCAATGCTTTACTTCTCCTGCAGGGGCACTGTGGGGGAAATGAACAATCTCCTCCAGAAATGACAGCTGATTGCTGGGGGTTCCTACAGCAGGACATCATGAGATCAGCTGATCAGGAAGTCATCCTCTATAATCAGTGCAGGGAAGTAATACAACAAACATGGATCTGGGGTATAATACAGGATGGAACTCAGGATCAGTAATGTATGTACACAGTGACCCCACTAGCAGAATAGTGAGTGCAGCTCTGGGGTATAATACAGGATGGAACTCAGGATCAGTAATGTAATGTACACAGTGACCCCACTAGCAGAATAGTGAGTGCAGCTCTGGAGTATAATACAGGATGGAACTCAGGATCAGTAATGTATGTACACAGTGACCCCACTAGCAGAATAGTGAGTGCAGCTCTGGGGTATAATACAGGATGGAACTCAGGATCAGTAATGTAATGTACACAGTGACCCCACTAGCAGAATAGTGAGTGCAGCTCTGGAGTATAATACAGGATGGAACTCAGGATCAGTAATGTAATGTACACAGTGACCCCACTAGCAGAATAGTGAGTGCAGCTCTGGGGTATAATACAGGATGGAACTCAGGATCAGTAATGTAATGTACACAGTGACCCCACTAGCAGAATAGTGAGTGCAGCTCTGGAGTATAATACAGGATGGAACTCAGGATCAGTAATGTATGTACACAGTGACCCCACCAGCAGAATAGTGAGTGCAGCTCTGGAGTGTAATACAGGATGGAACTCAGGATCAGTAACCATTATAATAGGCCTCTTCTAAACAGTGAAGGGAATTAGATAAAAAGGGTCCAGGAGAAACAGCAACCAAAATATCCTCATTACTGCATTCATGAGGGGGTTAATATTTCATTAGCTGCAGGATGACCTGTGGCCTGTTCAGCCATCGCTCGCTATAAAGGAAAGATTCCTTGTAGATTTCATCCGCTTCTCTTTGCCTTTTGTTTTGCATAAACCTGGAGCAGCGAGGAGTGAGGTCCCATGGCGCTGCGAGCCCCGCTCCTAGTCACTGGCTGCCGTGTCCTTAAAGACACCTAATAATCCCGACCCGGGGGATTCCGCCATCTCAGCCGCTGCACCACCATCAGTCATCTCCACTCATGCATCCGAGCCGAGGAAAGGCCGTTCTATAAAACACGGCCCATCGGGAGTTCTCGCTCTAAGTATTAGGAACTACCTGAGATGACTGAGCTGGGGGGGACAGACAGATAGACAAGTAATTAAGAATAGACACCATACAAGCTCCGCACTTATTCTCCCCGGCAAATTAAAGATGAAAATCCAAAGGATGAAAAGTTATTTGTTAAAAGATCTAATTAAGTTTTAAGGCCTCAAATAGTGAAAAATAGAACGTAATGAACGGCAAGTGCACTGATATATGAACCAGCTCCATAACCGGTCACGACGTAGCAGTCAGTGGTCGCTGTCTGATCTTAAAGGGGTACTCTGGAGAAAATTAAACGTGTTATAAATTAATTGGTGTCAGAAAGATATATAGATTTGTAATTTACTTCTATTTAAAAATCTCCAGTCTTCCAGTACTTATCAGCTGCTGTATGTCCTGCAGGAAGTGGTGGATTCTTTCCAGTCTGACACAGTGCTCTCTGCTGCCACCTCTGTCCATGTCAGGAACTGTCCAGAGCAGCAGCAAATCCCCATAGAAAACCTCTCCTCCTCTGGACAGTTCCTGACATGGACAGAGGTGGCAGCAGAGAGCACTGTGTCAGACTAGAGAGAAAACACCACTTCCTGCAGGACATACAGCAGCTGATAAGTACTGGAAGACTGGAGATTTTTTAATAGAAGTATATTACAAATCTGTATAACTTTCTGACACCAGCTGATTTAAAAGAAAAACTACCCCTTTAAGTTACAGTCCCCGAGCAACAGGACGTCCTTTACATGTTTTCTACTAAAAATAAAAGGTGATTAAACTTCCCAGCATTACAAAGAAGCTGCAACGTTGCAGATACAGCCAGCTAAGGGCTTTTTTACATCAGCCGTATCAGAAGGTAGGAGGGAGGAGGGAGAGACTGAGAGAAAAGCTCACACAGATTTTTGTGTCTTCAGCAGAAAGCAGCAGCTCAGAACTGGAGGAAGGAGACTAAATAGATAATAAGTATGGAAGGAATTGTTAGTCTCACCATAGGCAGCAACATATCATAAGTTATATGTGTGTGGAGTACCCCTTTAATGTATAAGACAAATGAAAAGAAACACTGTAACCATTCAACAACCAAATCATTTCCTGGAAGCAGGATCTGTACTGGGACACTGCGCAGGTCCATACATTATTTAGCCTATGGTCTTCAGTGGGAACTGTGTAATGTTACATTTCTCCTGTGGCGGCGCTGCAGAGAAGTCAATCACTTTGTGTTCGGGTTTTTGCCCGGATTAGGCGACGCTCACATCCAGTAACATTGCCGGTGTAAGTGATTGCTAACACCCAGTCCAGCTTCATCAATGAGTGAGTCCCAGCGTTCACGGCACAAGATGGAAGCCGCATCCCGAGTCTCCTTCCTCCTTGGAAACCCAATAAATCTTCCAATCAGGAGTGACACAGTAATCAGGAGGGTAATGGGGTTGCTAGAGCAATGTGTTAGTCATTTGATCTTTTATTAATGGCCTAGGTGTGTATTTTTATCACATGGAGCATATTGTTAATCACCCGGCGCTATGGCTTTTGGATGTTGCTTGTTTCTCTGTAACTGATCGCCCTTGTCATTCTGGCTGATGCCTTCTGGCTGGAAGCAGATGATGCTAATGTGCGCTAATACTCATTAAGACTCTTCAAGGGTGACGAGTGGCATTTAATGAGAAGGTGTTGGAGGAGAGTCCTTCCCAAGTTACTTCTCTCCGCCGGCTTCTCACTTCAGTCAAATCAGAGTTTACGATAAAAGTGCCGGAGTCATCCGCGACCTGGAGGAGAAGAAAGAGGGTCACTCTGCCCAGGGCAGCCAATGGCCTCCGCACCCTGCCCGATGGCCGAGGAATAATGACGTCCGCGGGCAGCCACGTTACCTCCTCTAGGGGGCAGCCAATCGCCTCCGCACCCTGAACAATGGCTGAGGAATAATGACGGCCGTGGGCAGCCACGTTACCTCCTCTAGGGGGCAGCCAATCGCCTCCGCACCCTGCCCGATGGCCGAGGAATAATGATGGCCATGTGCAGCCACGTTACCTCCTCTAGGGGGCAGCTAATAATCCCTGCACCCTGCCCGATGGCTGAGGAATAATGACGGCCACGGGCAGCCACGTTACCTCCTCTAGGGGGCAGCCAATGGCCTCCGCACCCTGAACAATGGCTGAGGAATAATGACGGCCACGGGCAGCCACGTTACCTCCTCTAGGGGGCAGCCAATCACCTCCGCGTCCTGCCCGATGGCTGAGGAATAACGACGGCCGCGGGCAGCCACGTTACCTCCTCTAGGGGGCAGCTAATAATCTCCGTACCCTGCATGATGGCTGAGGAATAATGACGGCCATGGGCAGCCACGTTACCTCCTCTAGGGGGCAGCCAATCGCCTCCACACCCTGCCCCATGGCTGAGGAATAATGACGGCCACGGGCAGCCACGTTACCTCCTCTAGGGGGCAGCCCAAGAATTATTAGGTATAAATTAAGAGAACACCGGAAGATTGGAAACTTTTTGATATATTTTTGTAGAAAGTTTCCTCATATTACTCCTTTGACACAAGAGTGGACGGTCAGTTGCAGATTCGCACCTAATGCTGCGTTTACATGGAACGATTATTGTTCAAATTTTCGCATTAACGATCGCATTTGAGCGATAATCGGCTGGTGTAAACACAGTGAACGATAAAGCGACGAGTGAGAAATCGTTCATTTTGATCTTTCAACATGTTCTCAAATTGTCGTTCGCTAAAAATTCGCAGATCGCTTCGTGTAAACAGTCTTTCACCGATTTACCCTATGTGTGTGAGATAGGCTTAAGCGATCTTAAACCGATCACAATAACGATTTTTCTATCGATTTATTCATCTAAACGCCTATAGTTATAAAAATCAAATCGTTAAACGATCGATTGGGTGAATTATCGCTCCGTGTAAACACAGCATTACTCAGCGGCATAAAATCTGCACTTAATCGGGACAACGTTGGTGTTTCGGCGGTATGGATACATAGCCTTGCTGTAATATTGCCAATCTGATGCAGATCTGTTTAGGATACATTTTATTTTCTCTATTTAAGTTAAAGTGGTACTCCGGAGAAATATATTTTTTAAATCAACTGGTGTCAGAAAGTTATACAGATTTGTAATTTACTTCTATTTAAAAATCTTCAGTCTTGCAGTACTTATCAGCTGCTGTATGTCCTACAGGAAGTGGTGTATTCTCTCCAGTCTGACACAGTGCTGCCACCTCTGTCCATGTCAGGAACTGTCCAGAGCAGGAAAGGTTTTCTATGGAGATTTGCTGCTGCCCTTAACAGTTCCTGACATGGACAGAGGTGGCAGCAGAGAGCACTGTGTCAGACTGGAAAGAATACACCACATTCTGCAGGACATACAGCAGCTGATCAGTACGGGAACACTGGGGATTTTTAAATAGAAGCAACTTACAAATCTATATAACTTTCTGACACCAGTTGATTTAAAAGTCTTTTTTTCTGTTAGAGTACCCCTTTAAGAACCAGGGTACTGAAATTGGTTGCAGGTTTTCATGGGGACCTGTAGATTTCCTTCTGCAGTGTGTGAGTGAGATTCCTTTGTGACACTTCAGCCTCCTATAGTTCCCCCTTCTCTCCCGGCTGAGTCTGGAAACCTAAAAAAAAAAAATTCCTTCTAGTGTATATAGATTATTTTTTTTATTCTTTTTTTCTATCTCCCAAGTTTTTGTAACAAATTAACTTTCTGCCGCGAATTCGACGCCATAAACATAAGTCTGAAGCGTCTTTGACATCTCCGTCAACATTGGCCGCGCCACCGCCTGCAGAATTCTTGGCTGCCACCGCGATGGCAGGAGAGATTAGTCTTCCGTAACCCCAGCCGGGCGTGAAACCATTAAACATTACTGTTATGGGAGGATTCTCCTTTAACAAGCTCGTATTTGACCTGATTGGAATGGAGGAGAGCGGGACATAAAGCCGCCGCTCCCTTTAGAGTCTTATTGTTTGGCGGTTGTTTTCAATGATCTTGAGTTAAGGGGCTTCTGGAGGAGGCTGATGTGACCCGGGTGTCTCGCCAATGCTTCCCAGGCTCATAACCGAGATGGTGGAGCCATTGCTTTGAATAGTCTTATCCATCTCTCACCTCCCATAAATACTTTATCAAGTCGCCCACAGCAGTGCTTCTTAGGCGGTGTAATTTAAGAATTCGTCGTCAATCATAATGCAATAGACTCGGAGGCTGTACGTTACGTGAACTTTACTGCGCTGTTTTCCCTGTTTTTTTTTTCTTTGCATCCCATGAAATGTATAATATCGCGCCAGGGTCATAAGAAGAAAAAAGTTTTATAAAAGTTTTCTCTGGGTTAACTTCATTGACTCAGGAAGAGAAACCTTATAAACTAGAATCGTCTGGCTAAGTCTGTCCACTACTCACACCCCAGGTCTAAGGGAGTGGCAGCTCCTCCAGAGATCTATTGGGGGTCATAGATGGGGGTCCCGAGGGGTGGACATGAGGTTGACAGGTGGTATCATTAAAGGAGAAGTCCAGAGAAAATTTTTACTAAAATATCGTATTGCTCCCCCAAAAGTTATATACACTTATTACGGGAAATGCACATAAAGAGCTTTTTTCCCTGCACTTACTACTGCATCAAGGCTTCACTTCCTGGATAACATGGTGATGTCACTTCCTTGATAACATGGTGATGTCACTTCCGGGATAACTTGGTGATGTCACTTCCTGGATAACATGGTGATGTCACTTCCTGGATAACATGGTGATGTCACTTCCTGGATAACATGGTGATGTCACTTCCTTGATAACATGGTGATGTCACTTCCTGGATAACTTGGTGATGTCACTTCCTGGATAAAATGGTGATGTCACTTCCTGGATAACATGGTGATGTCACGATCCGACTCCCAGAGCTGTGTGGGCTGTGGCTGCTGGAGAGGATGATGGCAGGGGGACACTGAGGAACAAAGGGCACTGGAGGGACACTGAACATCCCTCTGCCATCATCCTCTCCAGCAGCCACAGCCCGCACAGCTCTGGGAGTCGGATCGTGACATCACCATGTTATCCAGGAAGTGACATCACCATGTTATCCAGGAAGTAACATCACTATGTTATCCAGGAAGTAACATCACTATGTTATCCAGGAAGTGACATCACCATGTTATCCAGGAAGTGACATCACCATGTTATCCAGGAAGTGACATCACCATGTTATCCAGGAAGTGACATCACCATGTTATCCAGGAAGTGACATTACCATGTTATCCAGGAAGTGACATCACTATGTTATCCAGGAAGTGACATCACCATGTTATCCAGGAAGTGACATCACCATGTTATCCAGGAAGTGACATCACCATGTTATCCAGGAAGTGACATCACCATGTTATCCAGGAAGTGACATCACCATGTTATCCAGGAAGTGACATTACCATGTTATCCAGGAAGTGACATCACAATGTTATCCAGGAAGTGACATCACCATGTTATCCAGGAAGTAACATTACCATGTTATCCAGGAAGTGACATCACAATGTTATCCAGGAAGTGAAGCCTTGATGCAGTAGTAAGTGCAGAGAAAAAAAGCACTTTATGTGCATTTCCCGTAATAAGTGTATATTGGGGATTTGTGTAACTTTTGGGGGGCCATACAATACTTTAATAAAAATTTATCACCGGACTTCTACTTTAACATAACCCCTGTATATACCCCATGAGCACTTATGGACGTCATAGTGGAAGACTCCCTCTGTGATTTCTGTATGGGCTTACGTGCAGGGGTCCTCCTTATTAGACAGGGTAGGTAGTGCTATGTGATGGTATGGCCTATAGGCTGACATTGAGACTTACTTGCTGGTTAGTCACTAGATAGCGACTTAGGGCTTCCCCTGCAGCAGTTGCCTGTCCTGGGTCCTAACTGTGGCTCTCAGTACTCAGATACCCCCAGGACTTACTGTACAGATGAATGGTATGATGATCAGACAGCAAGAAAACCATAATTGTATGTATTTGTACTGGTAGCAATGTGCTAATGGATGACAGGAACCAGAGACGATGGGATGAATGATGATGATGAAGAAGAATATTATTATTATAAGAAATGTACATGACTAACCTTCAGCCAGCTGTCCCTAATCCTTACCCAAGATCATCCCTGATCTCTAACCTAACGCCTGACAAATGACCTCTTTGTCCCTGCAATGTCCCTATGCAAACCCTGGATTGATCCCCCTATCAGTTACTACAAGAAGGCTCTAGGACCCAGACACAAAAGGAAGGATGAGGAGGAAGATAAAGCAATTAAAACAGCGGAAACCGGCGAATGTCACAAAGAAGAACTGAGGATTGGACCAGGACAAAAAACTATACACCTAGTCCAGAAACACAGTGATGATCTGCTGATCCAGAGCAAAGGATCAGCTATGAGAGCAAGTTCTCCAAACATACAGAATAGCAGGAAAACTCCTTGTATTTATACCAGATAAGATGTGATCGGCCATGGAAAGCCTCCTCTGTCTACACGCTGCCTATATGATACCAGTACCACCGTGCGGTAGACAGAGCGTGGGGGGAGGGGGTGGGGGGGTCTTATGAACACATCTTCCTGTCCTGTGAGGGATAGTAGATATCAGAGCATACTAGCAGACCCCTCTATGATGTATATCCACCACAGCGGCACATGTCCACGGGTTATCCTCCACATGAGACATGGTGGAAGATGCTCTGTGATGTTATAGCCTGTAGGCTACACACTAAGGCTCCCGCTGCCTGCAATGCAATGGATGTATAATGCATCGGCGTGCTGCAATCTCATGCCGCACCACTAGCCTTAGGCCTTCCAGCTCCTTATACGCCATCTTTTATTGATGTGTTATGTTATAGCCTGACAAATAGTGCCAGAATAATACCGTACATGCTGAATTACTACCGCCATATGGTGCCACATGATTCTAGTGCAATGAATATACCAAGGAAGGGAGCAGCGTCTGGGACGGGGAACTCATAGCCCTCCAGCTGTTGCAAAACTACGATTCCCATCATGCCTGGACAGCCAAAGCTTTAGCTTTGGCTGTCCAGGCATGATGGAAATTGTAGTTTTGCAACAGCGGGTTAGTCAGATTTATAGGATTGGCGCACCCCGGAACATGGACTTTTTGCACTGGATACAATGTTGCAGATCCAACAATTTACATACATAAGATTCCATTGTATCAAGCGGCCGACGTATTTCTCTCTAATCCATTCTGTAGCCGCTAAGGCTACAATAAAGCGCCTCCTTATTGCTCCGTCCGTTGTGTAAGGTAATAGCTTCTGCTCTCTCTACCTTTTCATTTAAGATATATGTAGGGAGAGATGTGTTTTTTTTCCCCTCTAAATCCCTTCATTCTGGTTCCTGCCCAGAGGGCACCGGGCGCATTAGGAAACAAAGCATCGCGCCTCCGTTTGTAGTCAGGCTGCTTAACATTACAATGTGGTTCTGCATTCGGCGCGGCGGTATTAAAACCACATAAAAAATAACATTAATAAAAAAAAGGGCTTCCTGTATGGTAATCGGAGTTCATCCAGGCAATTTCCCAAAGAGCCCCGGTGAATTATAGAACAATCCAATAACGTATCTGCTTGTTAGGGGATAGTAAAATTGTATTACATGCCGAGAAAGCTGGGAAAGCGCAGGCTGGATTTAGGGACGTAATTAAAGGTTTTTTTTCTGTTGTGGTTTTTGTCATTGGAAATATTTCCCGTGACCTCTGAACCTTCCGGGGTGTAGATGTATCTCATGGCTCGTGTGTGTATACAGTTGTATACAGGCACATACATAGTGGAGACGGCTACATGGATTCTCCTTCTTGTAGTAGCCCCCCCATCCCCCTGCATTTAGATGGATATGTACAGCCGACTCCCCTCTCTCTCGAACCCCCATATACAATGTTAAGGAAACTAAATATTTATTACATAGACCTGATGAAGAAGCAATGTTTTCTTCAAAACACGTTGTGCACTGTGTAGAATTATTTAAAGGGAACCTGTCACTCCGGCACCCAGGGCAGAGCCTGCCCGACCCCCTGGTAGAGCCCCCGTTACTTACCCACTCCTGACGGTGCCGCTCCTAAAGACGACACAATATGTAAATCAGAAAACATGAAGAAGACCTGACGAAGAAGGAATGTTTTCTTCAAAACACGTTGTGCACTGTGTAGAATTATTTAAAGGGAACCTGTCACTCAGGGCAGAGCCCGTCCGACCGCCCATTAGAGTCCCCAGTACTTACCTACTCCTGAAGCTCCTAAAGATGGCACAATAAGTAAATGAGAAAACATGAGTACAACGTCCATAGGAAATCAGTGAAGCAGTGGACGTTGGATTCATGTCTTCTTATTAACATATTGAGCGTGCACACCATGGGGCGGCGATTTCTCCACAGTGGGAGCAGGACCGTCAGGATTGGGTAAGTATGAGAGGCTTTACCAGGGGAATCGGCCGGGTACCGTGGTGTGGTGACAGGTTCCCTTTAATAAATGGTGAAGGCAATATCTGAAGGGCACATTCCATCTTATTTTGAGAAACCCCCCCCCCCCCAGCCCTCTGAAACGGAGATTGGGAGGGTGGGCTGCTACAAGGAGGAGAATCCATTTAGCAGTGAGTCAAGTGAGTTGCAATACCAGAAACAGCCAGAGGTAGCGCTGTTTCTGAATGATTTTTTTTCTTCTTCTAATTTTGTGCAATCTTTATAAGAAACCAATGCCTGGCATGTCACTATTTCATGCAGCTTGTGGCTGCGGAGCGGGAATGGCGCGTTCCTGGCGGCTGCACAATCTCACCTGCCCGTGCCCTCCCGGTGTCCAAGGCTTTGGTATTTAATATTTAACATTCTGTATCCTATTAATAATGGATGGGCCTGTCTTAGCAACTGAAAATCTGCAGCAAATTTTATTGTTGACAAGTGTAATAATGTTCTCTCACCTTCTTAACTTTTACTATTAAATATTAATATTGGCCGTGTTATCCATTATACAGCCGTGACCTCGCAAACGTTTAGGGCCCAAAGATTAATCCTGCCTGGTTTTTTTGGATGGGTTATAAATAGTAATATGAACCCTAATGTAGGAGGAGGAGGAGGAGGAAGAGGAGGAGGAGGAGGAATGCGTTATCCTTGTGCTGCTCCTGTGTAACCTTAGATCTTCGCTTTACAATGGGCGGATTTGCAGCAAATTTTCCGTGCTGAATTTCATAGGGAAAATTGTCGGCAGAATATTATACTACTTTATATCTTATTAATTCATTGAAAAAACAGGTTAACAAAAACATGGCTGCACCCAGGTCCAAATACAGCGCCACCCAGGCACAGGTTGTGTATGATATTTAAAGGGGTGCTTTAAAGGGGCACTCTAGCAAAATATTTTTCTTTCAAAAAGTTATACAGATTTGTAATTTACTTCTATTTTAAAATCTGAAGTATTCCAGTACTTATCAGCTGCTGTATGTCCTGCAGGAAGTGGTGTATTCTCTCCAGTCTGACACAGTGCTCTCTGCTGCCACCTCTGTCCATGTCAGGAACTGTCCTGAGCAGCAGCAAATCCCCATAGAAAACTTCTCCTGCTCTGGACAGTTCCTGACATGGACAGAGGTGGCAGCAGAGAGCACTGTGTCAGACTGGAGAGAATACACCACTTCCTGCAGGACATACAGCAGCTGATAGGTACTGGAAGACTGGAGATTTTTAAATTGAAGTAAATTACAAATCTATATAACTTTCTGAATCCAGTTGATTTGAAAGGAAACGTTTTTTTTGGCTGGAGTATCCCTTTAAATACCACACACAAACTGTACATGAAGGTGGTCCTGTTTTTGTAAGTAAACAGGCATGTTTTTGTTAACCAGTTTGTTAACCAGACTTGCTGTAGTACCCCTTTAAGGGCCCTATTACACAGGGCGATTATCGTGTAAATTATCGCTATATTGTTCCAATTAAAACAAAAATTGTTTTGTGTAAATGCCGCAATGATTAAACGACCAATGAGAAATTGTTCATTGTTCGTTTGGTGCTGACACCGAAATCCTTCTTGATCGGTCAGTGTAATTCAGCATTGTTGACTAATCGTTCAGTGTGATTCCGCACTCGGTCACTAATCGTTCAGTGTGATTCTGCACTCAATCATTAATCGGTCAGTGTGATTCCGCATCGTCCACTAATCCTTCAATGTGATTCTGCATCATTGACTAATCGTTCAGTGTGATTCCGCACTCGGTCACTAATCGTTTAGTGTGATTCCGCACTCGGTCACTAATCCGCACTCAGTCACTAATTGGTCAGTGTGATTCTGCACTCGGTCACTAATTGGTCAGTGTGATTCCGCACTCGGTCACTAATCCGCACTCGGTCACTAATTGGTCAGTGTGATTCCGCACTCGGTCACTAATCCGCACTCGGTCACTAATTGGTCAGTGTGATTCCGCACTCGGTCACTAATCGTTTAGTGTGATTCCGCACTCGGTCACTAATCCGCACTCAGTCACTAATTGGTCAGTGTGATTCTGCACTCGGTCACTAATTGGTCAGTGTGATTCCGCACTCGGTCACTAATCCGCACTCGGTCACTAATTGGTCAGTGTGATTCCGCACTCGGTCACTAATCCGCACTTGGTCACTAATTGGTCAGTGTGATTCTGCACTTGGTCACTAATCCGCACTCAGTCACTAATCGTTCAGTGTGATTCGGCACTCGGTCACTAATCGTTCAGTGTGATTCGGCACTCGGTCACTAATCGTTCAGTGTGATTCGGCACTCGGTCACTAATCGTTCAGTGTGATTCCGCACTCGGTCACTAATCGTTCAGTGTGATTCCGCACTCGGTCACTAATCGTTCAGTGTGATTCCGCACTCAGTCACTAATCGTTCAGTGTGATTCCGCACTCGGTTACTAATCGTTCATTGTGATTCCGCACTCGGTCACTAATCGTTCAGTGTGATTCCGCACTCGGTCACTAATCGTTCAGTGTGATTCCGCACTCGGTCACTTATCGTTCAGTGTGATTCCGCACTCGGTCACTAATCCGCACTTGGTCACTAATCGTTCAGTGTGATTCCGCACTCAGTCATTAATCGTTCATTGTGATTCCACACTCGGTCACTAATCTGCACTCGGTCACTAATCATTCAGTGTGATTCCGCACTCGGTCACTAATCGTTCAGTGTGATTCCGCACTCGGTTACTAATCGTTCATTGTGATTCCGCACTCAGTCGCTAATCGTTTAGTGTGATTCCGCACTCGGTCACTAATCTGCACTCGGTCACTAATCGTTCAGTGTGATTCTGCACTCGGTCACTAATCGTTCAGTGTGATTTCGCACTCAATCATTAATCGGTCAGTGTGATTCCGCATCGTCCACTAATCGTTCAATGTGATTATGCATCATTGACTAATCGTTCAGTGTGATTCCGCACTCGGTCACTAATCGTTCAGTGTGATTCCGCACTCGGTCACTAATCCGCACTCAGTCACTAATCGTTCAGTGTGATTCCGCACTCGGTCACTAATCGTTCAGTGTGATTCCGCACTCGGTCACTAATCCGCACTCAGTCACTAATCGTTTAGTGTGATTCCGCACTCGGTCACTAATCATTCAGTGTGATTCCGCACTCGGTCACTAATCGTTCAGTGTGATTCCGCACTCGGTCACTAATCGTTCAGTGTGATTCTGCACTCGGTCACTAATCGTTCAGTGTGATTCTGCTCTTGGTCACTAATCGTTCATTGTGATTCCGCACTCGGTCACTAATCGTTCAGTGTGATTCCGCACTCGGTCACTAATCGTTCAGTGTGATTCCGCACTCGGTCACTTATCGTTCAGTGTGATTCCGCACTCGGTCACTAATCCGCACTTGGTCACTAATCGTTCAGTGTGATTCCGCACTCAGTCATTAATCGTTCATTGTGATTCCACACTCGGTCACTAATCTGCACTCGGTCACTAATCGTTCAGTGTGATTCTGCACTCGGTCACTAATCGTTCAGTGTGATTCCGCACTCGGTTACTAATCGTTCATTGTGATTCCGCACTCAGTCGCTAATCGTTTAGTGTGATTCCGCACTCGGTCACTAATCTGCACTCGGTCACTAATCGTTCAGTGTGATTCTGCACTCGGTCACTAATCGTTCAGTGTGATTTCGCACTCAATCATTAATCGGTCAGTGTGATTCCGCATCGTCCACTAATCGTTCAATGTGATTATGCATCATTGACTAATCGTTCAGTGTGATT
This sequence comes from Dendropsophus ebraccatus, assembly GCF_027789765.1. NCBI lineage: Eukaryota > Metazoa > Chordata > Amphibia > Anura > Hylidae > Dendropsophus > Dendropsophus ebraccatus. The sequence continues at coordinate 7,430,644 of NC_091465.1, read as the reverse complement.
CCGCACTCGGTCACTAATCGTTCAGTGTGATTCCGCACTCGGTCACTAATCCGCACTCAGTCACTAATCGTTCAGTGTGATTCCGCACTCGGTCACTAATCCGCACTCAGTCACTAATCGTTTAGTGTGATTCCGCACTCGGTCACTAATCATTCAGTGTGATTCCGCACTCGGTCACTAATCGTTCAGTGTGATTCCGCACTCGGTCACTAATCGTTCAGTGTGATTCTGCACTCGGTCACTAATCGTTCAGTGTGATTCTGCTCTTGGTCACTAATCCGCACTCAGTCACTAATCGTTCAGTGTGATTCCGCACTCAGTCACTAATCGTTCAGTGTGATTCCGCACTCGGTCACTAATCGTTCAGTGTTATTCCGCACTCGGTCACTAATCCGCACTCAGTCACTAATTGGTCAGTGTGATTCTGCACTCGGTCACTAATTGGTCAGTGTGATTCCGCAATTGGTCACTAAATGGTCAGTGTGATTCTGCACTCGGTCACTAATCCGCACTCGGTCACTAATCGTTCAGTGTGATTCCGCACTCGGTCACTAATCTGCACTCGGTCACTAATCGTTCAGTGTGATTCCGCACTCGGTCACTAATCGTTCAGTGTGATTCCGCACTCGGTCACTAATCGTTCAGTGTGATTCCGCACTCGGTCACTAATCGTTCAGTGTGATTCCGCACTCGGTCACTAATCGTTCAGTGTGATTCCGCACTCGGTCACTAATCGTTCAGTGTGATTCCGCACTCGGTCACTAATCGTTCAGTGTGATTCCGCACTCGGTCACTAATCGTTCAGTGTGATTCCGCACTCGGTCACTAATCGTTCAGTGTGATTCCGCACTCGGTCACTAATCCGCACTCAGTCACTAATCGTTCAGTGTGATTCCGCACTCGGTCACTAATCGTTCAGTGTGATTCCGCACTCGGTCACTAATCCGCACTTGGTCACTAATCGTTCAGTGTGATTCCACACTCAGTCACTAATCGTTCAGTGTGATTCCGCACTCAATCATTAATTGGTCAGTGTGATTCCGCATCGTCCACTAATCGTTCAATGTGATTATGCATCATTGACTAATCGTTCAGTGTGATTCTGCACTCAGTCATTAATCCGCACTCGGTCACTAATCATTCAGTGTGAGTCCGCACTCGGTCACTAATCGTTCAGTGTGATTCCGCACTCGGTCACTAATCGTTCAGTGTGATTCCACACTCGGTCACTAATCGTTCAGTGTGATTCTGCTCTTGGTCACTAATCCGCACTCGGTCACTAATCGTTCAGTGTGATTCCGCACTCGGTCACTAATCGTTCAGTGTGATTCCGCACTCGGTCACTAATCGTTCAGTGTGATTCTGCACTCGGTCACTAATCCGCACTCAGTCACTAATTGGTCAGTGTGATTCTGCACTCGGTCACTAATTGGTCAGTGTGATTCTGCACTCGGTCACTAATCCGCACTCGGTCACTAATTGGTCAGTGTGATTCCGCACTCAGTCACTAATCTGCACTTGGTCACTAATTGGTCAGTGTTATTCCGCACTCGGTCACTAATTGGTCAGTGTTATTCCGCACTCGGTCACTAATTGTTCAGTGTGATTCCGCACTCGGTCACTAATCCGCACTTGGTCACTAATTGGTCAGTGTGATTCTGCACTCGGTCACTAATCCGCACTCGGTCACTAATCGTTCAGTGTGATTCCGCACTCGGTCACTAATCTGCACTCGGTCACTAATCGTTCAGTGTGATTCCGCACTCGGTCACTAATCGTTCAGTGTGATTCCGCACTCGGTCACTAATCGTTCAGTGTGATTCCGCACTCGGTCACTAATCGTTCAGTGTGATTCCGCACTCGGTCACTAATCGTTCAGTGTGATTCCGCACTCGGTCACTAATCGTTCAGTGTGATTCCGCACTCGGTCACTAATCGTTCAGTGTGATTCCGCACTCGGTCACTAATCGTTCAGTGTGATTCCGCACTCGGTCACTAATCGTTCAGTGTGATTCCGCACTCGGTCACTAATCCGCACTCAGTCACTAATCGTTCAGTGTGATTCCGCACTCGGTCACTAATCCGCACTCAGTCACTAATCGTTTAGTGTGATTCCGCACTCGGTCACTAATCGTTCAGTGTGATTCCGCACTCGGTCACTAATCGTTCAGTGTGATTCCGCACTCGGTCACTAATCGTTCAGTGTGATTCTGCACTCGGTCACTAATCGTTCAGTGTGATTCTGCTCTTGGTCACTAATCCGCACTCAGTCACTAATCGTTCAGTGTGATTCCGCACTCAGTCACTAATCGTTCAGTGTGATTCCGCACTCGGTCACTAATCGTTCAGTGTTATTCCGCACTCGGTCACTAATCCGCACTCAGTCACTAATTGGTCAGTGTGATTCTGCACTCGGTCACTAATTGGTCAGTGTGATTCCGCAATTGGTCACTAAATGGTCAGTGTGATTCTGCACTCGGTCACTAATCCGCACTCGGTCACTAATCGTTCAGTGTGATTCCGCACTCGGTCACTAATCTGCACTCGGTCACTAATCGTTCAGTGTGATTCCGCACTCGGTCACTAATCGTTCAGTGTGATTCCGCACTCGGTCACTAATCGTTCAGTGTGATTCCGCACTCGGTCACTAATCGTTCAGTGTGATTCCGCACTCGGTCACTAATCGTTCAGTGTGATTCCGCACTCGGTCACTAATCGTTCAGTGTGATTCCGCACTCGGTCACTAATCGTTCAGTGTGATTCCGCACTCGGTCACTAATCGTTCAGTGTGATTCCGCACTCGGTCACTAATCGTTCAGTGTGATTCCGCACTCGGTCACTAATCCGCACTCAGTCACTAATCGTTCAGTGTGATTCCGCACTCGGTCACTAATCGTTCAGTGTGATTCCGCACTCGGTCACTAATCCGCACTTGGTCACTAATCGTTCAGTGTGATTCCACACTCAGTCACTAATCGTTCAGTGTGATTCCGCACTCAATCATTAATTGGTCAGTGTGATTCCGCATCGTCCACTAATCGTTCAATGTGATTATGCATCATTGACTAATCGTTCAGTGTGATTCTGCACTCAGTCATTAATCCGCACTCGGTCACTAATCCTTCAGTGTGATTCCGCACTCGGTCACTAATCGTTCAGTGTGATTCCGCACTCGGTCACTAATCGTTCAGTGTGATTCCACACTCGGTCACTAATCGTTCAGTGTGATTCTGCTCTTGGTCACTAATCCGCACTCGGTCACTAATCGTTCAGTGTGATTCCGCACTCGGTCACTAATCGTTCAGTGTGATTCCGCACTCGGTCACTAATCGTTCAGTGTGATTCTGCACTCGGTCACTAATCCGCACTCAGTCACTAATTGGTCAGTGTGATTCTGCACTCGGTCACTAATTGGTCAGTGTGATTCTGCACTCGGTCACTAATCCGCACTCGGTCACTAATTGGTCAGTGTGATTCCGCACTCAGTCACTAATCTGCACTTGGTCACTAATTGGTCAGTGTTATTCCGCACTCGGTCACTAATTGGTCAGTGTTATTCCGCACTCGGTCACTAATTGTTCAGTGTGATTCCGCACTCGGTCACTAATCCGCACTTGGTCACTAATTGGTCAGTGTGATTCTGCACTCGGTCACTAATCCGCACTCGGTCACTAATCGTTCAGTGTGATTCCGCACTCGGTCACTAATCTGCACTCGGTCACTAATCGTTCAGTGTGATTCCGCACTCGGTCACTAATCGTTCAGTGTGATTCCGCACTCGGTCACTAATCGTTCAGTGTGATTCCGCACTCGGTCACTAATCGTTCAGTGTGATTCCGCACTCGGTCACTAATCGTTCAGTGTGATTCCGCACTCGGTCACTAATCGTTCAGTGTGATTCCGCACTCGGTCACTAATCGTTCAGTGTGATTCCGCCCTCGGTCACTAATCGTTCAGTGTGATTCCGCACTCGGTCACTAATCGTTCAGTGTGATTCCGCACTCGGTCACTAATCCGCACTCAGTCACTAATCGTTCAGTGTGATTCCGCACTCGGTCACTAATCGTTCAGTGTGATTCCGCACTCGGTCACTAATCCGCACTTGGTCACTAATCGTTCAGTGTGATTCCACACTCAGTCACTAATCGTTCAGTGTGATTCCGCACTCAATCATTAATTGGTCAGTGTGATTCCGCATCGTCCACTAATCGTTCAATGTGATTATGCATCATTGACTAATCGTTCAGTGTGATTCTGCACTCAGTCATTAATCCGCACTCGGTCACTAATCATTCAGTGTGAGTCCGCACTCGGTCACTAATCGTTCAGTGTGATTCCGCACTCGGTCACTAATCGTTCAGTGTGATTCCACACTCGGTCACTAATCGTTCAGTGTGATTCTGCTCTTGGTCACTAATCCGCACTCGGTCACTAATCGTTCAGTGTGATTCCGCACTCGGTCACTAATCGTTCAGTGTGATTCCGCACTCGGTCACTAATTGTTCAGTGTGATTCTGCACTCGGTCACTAATCCGCACTCAGTCACTAATTGGTCAGTGTGATTCTGCACTCGGTCACTAATTGGTCAGTGTGATTCTGCACTCGGTCACTAATCCGCACTCGGTCACTAATTCGTCAGTGTGATTCCGCACTCAGTCACTAATCTGCACTTGGTCACTAATTGGTCAGTGTTATTCCGCACTCGGTCACTAATTGGTCAGTGTTATTCCGCACTCGGTTACTAATTGGTCAGTGTGATTCTGCACTCGGTCACTAATCCGCACTCGGTCACTAATCGTTCAGTGTGATTCTGCACTCGGTCACTAATCCGCACTCAGTCACTAATTGGTCAGTGTGATTCTGCACTCGGTCACTAATTGGTCAGTGTGATTCTGCACTCGGTCACTAATCCGCACTCGGTCACTAATTGGTCAGTGTGATTCCGCACTCAGTCACTAATCCGCACTTGGTCACTAATTGGTCAGTGTTATTCCGCACTCGGTTACTAATTGGTCAGTGTGATTCTGCACTCGGTCACTAATCCGCACTCGGTCACTAATCGTTCAGTGTGATTCCGCATGGTTCCTCCATTTGCCGGGATCAGATGGAGGTCACTATGGTAGTGACGACTCTCTCTCTCTGTATAATACGGGGAATGATCAGCGTGTGTTTTACTGCTCCATGTGTCTGGGGTCTTGCGGACCCTGTTGACTTGTATTATTATTTACAGTGGATGTTTGGCCTCCGGATATATTATTACGCTGCGGTCGGATTATATTTATTGCCGGGAGTTTTGCAAAATCAGGTCATAAAGCTTTGACTTGGCTGCACTGTATGAATAGAGCCCGGGGGCGTTCTCAGACTTACCAGTCATGTTCCCAGTGCTGTGTAATCACCGTAGCACGCTTCACCTTCCTGCCGGCAGACGTTGTGGCAATCACTGCACAAAGTCACCTGCAATGTTTAGAGCTGCAAAATTGCACCATGTGATCAGGAAAACGGTAAAAAAAAAAAAAGTTTGGTTAGGTACTTTGCAAAGTTTGTAAAGACAGTGTCCTCTATCTTAAAAAACGTTCCTCGGTGTCTTCAGCCACCTCAAGCTCACTCAGCCAATGACTGACTGAGATGAGACAGCACCACGGCCATTGATTGGCTGAACGGGCGGTCGCTCTTGTCTTGTCGGCTGCAGATTAAACGAGAGACCGGAGAAGTAAGTAGGGATGAGTGAACTTTGTGAACTGCACTGAAACACTCAGGTGCAGGAGGGATAATCAGAGTTAATTAGCAACTTGACCTCAGAATAACCCTCCCAGCATTACAAAGGAGCTACAATGTTGCAGATAAAGCCTGCCAAGGACTTGTTTACATCGGTTGTCTCAGAAGGGAGGGGGGAGGAGGGGGAGACAGAGAGAGAGAGAGAGAGAGGGGCACATACACAGATTTTTGTGTTTTCAGTGGAAAGCAGCAGCTCAGAACTGGGGAAAGGAGACTGAACGGCTAATAACAAGTATGGAAGGAATTGTTATCCTCACCATGGGCAGCAACATATCAAAAGTTATGTTTGAGTGGAATACCCCTTTAACCTACCAGTGATGTTGGGAGGAAACCCGAGCAAACCAAGAAAGAAGATGAAAACTCCTTGGACCCCAGTGATGGAAGGCTCCAGTACTAACCAGTAAGCCAGCATGCTGCCCATAACTACAGGAACTACAGACAATGGCCTAGCTACAGGGGTCGCAGTGGTCCTAGATGCTACCGGCCTGCCTGGGTCTCCCACATCTCATACATCTGTGGGAAAACCATTATCCTTCCTCTGTAGTCTCCTCAATCTCAGGCCGATGTGGTGCTGGAGACCCCGGAGTATTGGTGGACCTCCGCAACCATTATAGATAGACCACTGCCTGTAAGGCAATACATCTAGGGAAAAAAAAACTCCTGCCATACGCCATCTGATGTAAATCCTGATGTGCGGCCATAGGTCTTATTCACACTGTGCGTCCAGGTTACACCTACCTTTGTGGATATATACTGGCATCTACATAGGGCTCGGTATAAATCGAGCTAATTCTGTCGGCTGACTATAGTGTGACTCCACGTCTCTTCTATCCCCGCTCTCAACATTCGGCCTCCAGCAGTGAAATATAATACAGCGTTCCGCAATATACTTATAACTAATGACAGAAGATCCCAGCGGAGCGGCTCTCTATACACCGCCAATCTGTGCCCACGTTTATAATGATATAATCATACTGGAGTCTTAATTATTTATTGGCTTTTTCTATTGTTGCCGCCTGTATAATATTTCAGGCTGTTTTGTAACAGTTTCAGTTCCCCGATCACCTATGTCGTCTGTGATCAGGCCGGAGGGGGGGCGGGGGGTTATACATGTGGGACCCCCATCTCCGCCCCGGGGTGACCTCTCCATATAGCACGCTCTGCATCTCTGCTGTTGTGTCCGTCAGTGTGACCCACATCATGTATAGCTATAGCCTATTGTTATGTTACATAGCTCTAAATCCTCTGTATACAAGGATGATATAAGGCAGACCGTCAATGGCTTACAGCGTCAGTATGAGAGGTCGCTGACCTTTCAACAAAGTTTGCAAAGATCAATAGAATAAGTTTATATAAGAAACTTTGTAATGCATCTTCTTGGGGAAAAATGTCACTTTCTCCAATTATCAGGCTGCTTCCCTGCCCCCCTCCTCCTCCTCTTTCTTTCTAAATTCATCATTTACTCTAAAAAAATAGCACAAATCTGTCTGGCGACAAATCAGGTCACTGCCCATAGAGGTTTATGGGAACAGGATGGGGGAAGGCCGGGCCGCATATGTCGGGGGGGTAGCATGTGCGCTGTTGTGGCAGCTCTGTGGGTCACTTGGGCACCTGTCACGGTAGCCTTCAGTGGCATTGAAACCCACCCCCCAACACACAGGCACTGCTTCCCAGAGTTCAGGTAACCCAAGTGTAAGTCTGGTGTGTAGGTGCGGGGGCAGGAAGAATAGACCAGACTCCAACAGCTTAACCAGGATGACATTGGTTTACTTAAAGTCTTCAGTGCAATACAAGGATATTTGGCATCTGCAGGTAACAGGTAGTAGAGGAAGTTTGTGGACAAGCAGAAAGTAGAGTAGAGGAGCATGTTGAGGGCCCTGTCCAATGTAGCTGTGTGCTGGGATAGCGTAGTGAAGAAATTAAGATATTCGTACTCATGGATAACTTTGCCTTATGTCTTACAGTGTCGAGATACCCGTCCTGTGAGGGTAGTACGAGGTCCTAGGTCCCTGCACTGAGTTGAGCAGACTTTCCAAGACTTCCCAGAACAGATGTGCCTTGCAGTAGGATACGTAGGCGCTATATGAAGTAACTAGCTCAGGTATGCTGCCCTGTGTAGTGTAGACTGTATCACTGGCGTGGACAAGGTATTCCCCAGAGGACGTTCTTTCGCCTGAGGGGGCCCAGCACTGCATGCTAGATGAGGTTAAAAGCACAAAACAAACTAATTCTCTGTCTTTCTTTCCAATTCCTCACTAGAAAAGAGACACCCCCCCCCCCCCACCAGACACTAACCTACTTCTATAGGGGCAAACCGAACCTACTGGTGATTGGTGGGGCTATGTGTGCTAGAGAGAGAGAGAGAAGAAAGTCGATAGGGCAGAAAAAGAGGGAAAGAAGACCTGAAACTGTGACAGGATAAGTATAAACACGTGACAATAAACATTAGCTTTGGATAATACCAGATACATATAAGAAATACAGCGACATCTAGTGGGATAAACTAACAGTACACTCCTCCTTAGTCCCACTGTGAGAACCTTAGAGAGTTACTTTGCCCCGGTGCAAGAACTTAGTGGCACACCTGTACTGGGACACTACAGGAGGAGGAGGGGCAGAGGCTGAAAGGTCTAGTAATACATATATATATATATATCCCTTCAGTACTAGTTTCATAGCCTAAACTGCTCAGTACTGCTCTATAATGCCCAATGTCCTCCAAAATGCCTCTGGTCCTTAGGATGTGCCATAGATCTGTAGTGGGGCAGGATCCTCTCTTTTAAAGGTGTGCTATAGAGATATAGGGGAGCAGGATCTCCTCTCGTCTGAGGGTGTGCTATAGACATATAGGGGAGCAGGATCTCCTTATCTAAGGGTGTGCTATAGACATATAGGGGAGCCGGATCCCCTCTCTTCTGTGTGTGCTATAGAGATATAGAGGAGCAGGATATTCTCTTCTAAGGGTGTGCTATAGAGATATAGGGGAGCAGGATCTCCTCTTTTGATGGTGTGCTATAGAGATATAGGGGAGCAGGATCCTCTCTTTTGAGGGTGTGCTATAGAGATATAGGGGAGCAGGATCTCCTCTCTTCTGAGGGTGTGCTATAGAGATACAGGGGAGCAGGATCTCCTCTTTTGATGGTGTGCTATAGAGATATAGGGGAGCAGGATCCTCTCTTTTGAGGGCGTGCTATAGAGATATAGGGGAGCAGGATCTCCTTTTCTGAGGGTGTGCTATAGAGATATAAGGGAGCAGGATCCCCTCTCTTCTATGTGTGCTATAGAGATATGGAGGAGCAGGATATCCTCGTCTAAGGGTGTGCTATAGAGATATAGGGGAGCAGGATCTTCTCTCTCCTGAGGGTGTGCTATAGAGATATAGGGGGGAAGGATCTCTTCTGAGGGTGTGCTATAGAGATATAGGGGAGCAGGATCTCCTCTCTTCTGAGGGTGTGCTATAGAGATATAGGGGAGCAGGATCTCATCTTCTGATGGTGTGCTATAGAGATATAGGGGAGCAGGATCCTCTCTTTTGAGGGTGTGCTATAGAGATATAGGGGAGCAGGATCTCCTCTCTTTTGAGGGTGTGCTATAGAGATATAGGGGAGCAGGATCCTCTCTTTTGAGGTTGTGCTGTAGAGATATAGGGGAGCAGGATCTCCTCTTCTGGGGATGTGCAATAGAGATATAGGGGAGCAGGATCTCCTCTTCTAAGGGTGTGCTATAGAGATATAGGGGAGCAGGATCCTCGCTTTTGAGGGTGTGCTATAGAGGTATAGGGGAGCAGGATCTCCTCTTCTGAGGGTGTGCTATAGAGATATAGGGGAACAAGATCTCCTCTTCTGAGGGTGTGCTATTGAGATATAGGGGAGCAGGATCTCCTCTCTTCTGAGCGTGGGCTATAGAGATATAGGGGAGCAGGATCCTCTATTCTGAGGGTGTGCTATAGAGATATAGGGGAGCAGGATCTCCTCTCTTCTGAGCGTGGGCTATAGAGATATAGGGGAGCAGGATCCTCTCTTCTGAGGGTGTTGTATAGAAATATAGGGGAGCAGGATCTCCTCTTTTAAGGGTGTGCTACAGAGATATAGGGGAGCAGGATCCTCTCTTCTGAGTGTGTGCTATAGAGGTATAGAGGAGCAGGATCTCCTCTTCTGAGGGTGTGCTATATATAGGGGAGCAGGATCCTCTCTTCTGAGGGTGTGCTATAGAGATATAGGGGAGCAGGATCTCCTCTTCTGAGGGTGTGCTATAGAGGTATAGAGGAGCAGGATCTCCTCTTCTGAGGGTGTGCTATAGAGGTATAGAGGAGCAGGATCTCCTCTTCTGAGGGTGTGCTATATATAGGGGAGCAGGATCCTCTCTTCTGAGGGTGTGCTATAGAGATATAGGGGAGCAGGATCTCCTCTCTTCTGTGTGTGCTATAAAGATATAGGAAGGAAGATATGTTTTCTATAAGCAGATACAACTAGGACAATGAAACCCGTTGTACCGCATTGTCACAGGCGTCTTCTATCAGTCATTTATTCCAGACTCATTTGTGGTTTTTTCTAGCGACTTTCCTTACGAAGGAGGCAGAAAGTATCGCACACAAATCCCTTGTGAGACCATTAAATGTCTTCAGCGTCGGTGATACCTCTCAGTCTGTGGCGGAGTCAGCGCGGTTATTACAGGGGGCCATCCCCAGAAGATAAATGACCCTTTCGATAACAAGCAGCCAATGTATGAATTTATCATTCACAGGAAATACAGATATAATACCGAACCCCCAGTAAACCCCAAAGTGTTCTCCATAAATGTCACCTCATCACGTCCTTACAGCAGCTGATTATTCAGGATGCTGTGGAGGAATGTGCCATGTGAACAGCTGCTTATTCAGGAACAGAACTCAGGAAGTGCTTGACTCCTTCTAGACTTCTGCCAAACAGAAATACTTTTTGCGGTCTATGAAACGTATCACACAGTGATGATATAGGCTCAGGAGCTAATCTTATACCGAAGCAGGTACAATACATCTGACCGGCCATGTTTCTCCACAGAGATCTGGATCCATCTGACCGGCCATGTTTCTCCACAGAGATCTCAATCCATTTGAACAACCATGTTTCTCCACAGAGATCTGGATCCACCTTATCGGCCATGTTTCTCTACAGAGATCTGGATCCATCTGATCAGCCATGTTTCTCCACAGAGATCTGGATCCATCTGACCGGCCATGTTTCTCCACAGAGATCTGGATCCATCTGACCGGCCATGTTTCTCCACAGAGATCTGGAACCATCTGACCGGCCATGTTTCTCCACAGAGATCTGGATCCATCTGATCAGCCATGTTTCTCCACAGAGATCTGGATCCATCTGACCGGCCATGTTTCTCTATAGAGATCTCAATCCATTTGAACAACCATGTTTCTCCACAGAGATCTGGATCCATCTGACTGACCATGTTTCTCCACAGAGATCTCAATCCATTTGAACAACCATGTTTCTCCACAGAGATCTGGATCCACCTTATCGGCCATGTTTCTCTACAGAGATCTGGATCCATCTGACCGGCCATGTTTCTCTATAGAGATCTGCATCCATCTGACCGGCCATGTTTCTCCACAGAGATCTGGATCCATCTGACCGGCCATGTTTCTCCACAGAGATCTGGATCCATCTGACCGGCCATGTTTCTCCACAGAGATCTGGAACCATCTGACCGGCCATGTTTCTCCACAGAGATCTGGATCCATCTGATCAGCCATGTTTCTCCACAGAGATCTGGATCCATCTGACCGGCCATGTTTCTCTACAGTGATCTGGATCTATCTGACCGGCCATGTTTCTCTATAGAAATCTCAATCCATTTGAACAACCATGTTTCTCCACAGAGATCTCAATCCATTTGAACAACCATGTTTCTCCACAGAGATCTGGATCCACCTTATCGGCCATGTTTCTCTACAGAGATCTGAATCCATATGACCGGTCATGTTTCTCTATAGAGATCTGGACCCATCTGACCGGCCATGTTTCTCTATAGAGATCTGCATCCATCTGACTGGCCATGTTTCTCCACAGAGATCTGGATCCACCTTATCGGCCATGTTTCTCTACAGAGATCTGAATCCATATGACCGGCCATGTTTCTCCACAAAGATGTGGATCCACCTGATCAGCCATGTTTCTCCACAGATATCTGAATCTATATGACCGGCCATCAGTAGTGGATTACAATAGGTCCATTTCGGGCGGTAGCCTGAGGCACTGAACTCCTGGGGGCCCATGGCCACCCAAACAGACATACTTTCAGTAGTGTATTGTCTCCTGGCTACAGTTCTGTCATAATATGGAAAAAAAGTGAATATATATATATATATATATATATATATATATATATATATACATTGTTGAGTATATCAATCAATCAATCAATCCCAACAGTTCAGAGTGGGTGTCTGTAAATGAAATTATTATTTGCTGTTCTTGACATTTGTAGTTTCCTGTTCTCCGTCCTGCCGGAACCTTCTCTTGGCCACAGAAGGTGTCGCCACATTCATTTGTCCCTCTATAAAGTCTCTTGATACAGAGTGACCCCACGTTCTCGCTCTCCTCCTAAGTGGTCTTTTTGTGCGGCCGGCGTATTATTAGGAACTTTGCATAGTGCAGAAAGTAAATGGATTTTCGCTTTGCTCTGAATGGTTTAAATGGTGGAAATGAACTTTTTGCATTTTGAACAGGAATTTAATTATATACTGAAGCTCTGCGGATTTTAAGGGGTAATAATTTAAATGTTTTTCATGTGTAATTTCGCGTCTGTAGTTAATGTGGGTTTTTAAATAGGTGGATTGATCACCCTTACCATTGATGCATATGTATGCCAGGAGTGGTGGGTGATTAAAGAAGCACTCCGGGACACATTTTTTATCTGCTGTGCCATCGGTAATGTAGATCGCATTAATAGTAGCGCTATTCATGAGTTCGGAGCTTTGTTCTGTGACCCACACCCCCTCTGAATCACTTAGCGCCTTCTGTGTGGACTATAAGTCTGTCTCTGAGCGTCCCATAGGAATGTATAGAGAATCCGATTTCTGGTGACCCACTATGAGTGTGGGTTACATGGTCTACGATAAGGACAGAACAGAGTTTGTTTGGTCTCTATCAGCCAATGTACCAATGTGACCGATGATCTAGTGGACTAAACTGGAGTTTCCTATAGACTGGACGCCATATGTCAAAGTAAGGCTCAGTTCACATATGTGTTAAAGAACGTTAAAGGGCTCCATCACAGAGTCAGTTTTGGTAGGATGTGACCAGATACTGCAAACCGTAACTGGACACTGGATGGAAACCCATTTAACCTATTGAAGTCAACGGGATATCCCGGGATCCGTTTTGTGTAAGAAACCATCTGACTCTGGTGCAAAATGGGGCCCCAAAGGAGCTTTAGTGCACATGGTGCCGATGTACACTGCACTGTGGCACTGTGTTGCCCGTAGCAACCAATCCCAGCTCCCATAGCAACCAATCCCAGCTCCCATAGCAACCAATCCCAGCTCCCATAGCAACTAATCACAGCTTTTATAGCAAGCAATCACAGCTCCTATAGCAAGCACTCACAGCTTTTATAGCAACCAATCATAGCTCAGCTTTCAGTTCTCACATTGCTCTGATAAAATGAAAGCTGAGCTCCGATTGGTTGCTGTGGGATCTGTTATTGGTTGCTATAGGAGCTGTGAGTGCTTGCTATAGAAGCTGTGATTGGTTGCTGTGGGAGCTGTTATTGGTTGCTATAGGAGCTGTGAGTGCTTGCTATAGAAGCTGTGATTGGTTGCTGTGGGAGCTGTTATTGGTTGCTATAGGAGCTGTGAGTGCTTGCTATAGAAGCTGTGATTGGTTGCTGTGGGAGCTGTTATTGGTTGCTATGGACAACACAGAGAATCTTATTATAAGACCATTTTAGGCAGCACCAAACCCCCTGCCAATTACAACCAATCAGGGCTCTGCTTTCTTTTTCTACACTACTCTGGTAAAATTAAAGCTGAGCTGTGATTGGTTGTTATGGGAGCTGTGATTGGTGTTGTTATGGGAGTTGACTTTGACGATAACTCTTGAGTGTTCCACCTTAAGTTGGCCATCAATGGCTTTGGTGGTTTCAATTGCCAGCCCGTCCCATAGCCCTTGGATGCTCCATGTTCACCTTGCTGTGGAGTCACCATGGAGAACCCATGATGGTGGCTGGATGGTTGGATGGTGCTCATTGTTGGCCGCTCTGACTTCCTGACACCTGTTACCAAATATTCTTTTTGAATCATAAGAAAGTTCAGCTTTGCGGTGGATACTGCGGTGCGGCAGGATGGTCTCGGATACCTCACTTGCATATTTATACGCACTCATTATTCCAAGCAACGGTTCACACAAGGAATCAATACGAGAGAACTGGAGGCAAGTCACACATAGTGAATTCACAAACAAATCTATTTTCAATCCCAATAGATTATACAATTGCTTGAGCAGCAGGGCCGGCCTGACACCGCTCCGTCCCTCAGGAGGAATTGAGCTGTGTCTTTACATCTTACTTTTGCTGGATCTCTGACTGGAGACCCCCACTCCGGTAATTTATCTCCTCCCTGTCCACCCACCCCCTCCATTTATCTTCCCCTCTGAGCTTCCTCTTAAAGTTATTTGTGCATTTGTGTTTTTCGCCTCTTTGTAGCTGGTGCGATATCTTTCTTCTCTTGAAGTCTTCCCCCTTTATTGCTGCTGAACTAAGTGAAAACTAATGAGGATTGGGGAGGACGATCTTTTAGCCTTATAAAAATATATTTCACGTCAGCCGAAGCTTTCAGGTCGCTGTGGATCTCGCAGGCTGCCGGGAGACCTCGCCACTTCTCATTGTCTGTCAGATGGATTTGACCAATTGTCTCCAAGTCCTACTTTGAAGTTTTATTTCATCCTGGAAAGTTTATCTTGATGACCAAGATAGAAGTCAATAGACCGGACAGGACAGGACGCACTTTCATCATGTAAAATTAAAATAGACCAGCGATCACAGGGCCGTCACATCGTAATACCAAACATCTGACTTATTATATCCCATTAATGTAATTCAGTAATAAGTAGATGTAACATTACACTTGTGATCAACACTGGCCGTAACTCAGTAATTGTAAAATCTATCAATATCTTTCTATCTATCTCCTATCTATCTATCTATCTATCTATCTATCTATCTATCTATCTATCTATCTATTATCTATCTATTATCTATCTATCTATCTATCTATCTATCTATCTATCTATCTATCTATCTATCTATCTCCTATCTATCTCCTATCTATCTATCTCCTATCTATCTATCTATCTCCTATCTATCTATCTATCTATCTATCTATCATCTATCTATCTATCTCCTATCTATCTCCTATCTATCTATCTATCTATCTATCTATCTATCTATCTATCTATCTATATCTATCTCCTATCTATCTATCTATTATCTATCTATTATCTATCTATCTATCTATCTATCTATCTATCTGTCTCCTATCTATCTATCTATCTATCTATCTATCTATCTATTTATCTATCTATCTATCTATCTCCTATCTATTATCTATCTATCTATCTGTCTGTCTCCTATCTATCTATCTATCTATCTATCTCCTATCTATCTATCTATCTATCTATCTCCTATCTATCTATCTATCTTTCTATCTATCTATCTCCTATCTATCTATCTATCTATCTATCTATCTATCTATCTATCTCCTATCTATCTATCTTCTATCTATCTATCTATCTATCTATCTATCTATCTATCTATCTATCTCCTATCTATCTATCTATCTCCTATCTATCTATCTATCTATCTCCTATCTATCTATCTATCTCCTATCTATCTATCTATCTATCTATCTATCTTTAACCAATCATAAGATCCATCAGCAGCAGGTAACCTGGTCATCAATGATTTCGGAGCCTGTCAGCGCTGGTTGGATGAATCCTATTAAAAGGTTTGTACTACAATGAAGGATTTTCCTATCCTATCTGCAGGATAGGGGACAGCCGACTGAGTGTAGTGGTCTGACTACTGGGACTTCCACCCAGCCCTGATTGCAGTGCATTGCACCTGTGCCTCCAGTGCTCCATCTATTGTCTTTATAGTAGGGATCTTATAAGATGAAGCAATTTTTTGTTTTCTCTGATTAACGATAAACAATCCCAAACGACCTGAAATTGTTGGCTGTAGTACACGGAACGATAGATGTTAGTTACAATTGTTACTGCGATCGTAATTCTGATTGTCAGTACACTCTGGAATACGAACAATTGTAATAATGAACGATGTGTATATAACACTGGAATGGTCGGCTCAAAAGATGCGATCAATGACAAAGGAACTAATTCCCGTTAGTCGTTTGATTGCTGCCTGAAGACACATGGAAAGATTGTCACTTTAATTCAAGCAATGTAACAATTTTCTGCATTTAATCGTCCCTAAGGGTATGTTCACACCAAGCAAAATCCTGAGTCAAACAGTGTCTCTATGGGAGGGCTTGGGCGCCTCTGCTCAAAGAATTGACATGTCAAATGTTTGAGCTGAGAGCGGCAGCAGTGAAGGATCGTGAGCCCTCCCATAGAGACAATATTTGACACTGACGATTTTGCTCGGTGTGAATATACCCTTACCCTGCTGGCTGTTTTTTATTCTACTGCTAAATATTTCTTAGAGATCTGGTATTACTGTGTGTATGCATGAGTAGGTGAGTGATTGTACAGCCTGGTATTACTGTGTGCATGCATGAGTAGGTGAGTGATTGCACAGCCTGGTATTACTGTGTGCATGCATGAGAAGGTGAGTGATTGCACAGCCTGGTATTACTGTGTGCATGCATGAGAAGGTGAGGGATTACACAGCCTGGTATTACTGTGTGCATGTACACAGCCTGGTATTTCTGTGTGCATGCATGAGAAGGTGAGTGATTGTACAGCCTGGTATTACTGTGTGAATGCATGAGAAGGTGAGTGATTGTACAGCCTGGTATTACTGTGTGCATGCATGAGAAGGTGAGTGATTACACAGCCTGGTATTACTGTGTGCATGCATGAGAAGGTGAGTGATTACACAGCCTGGTATTACTGTGTGCATGCATGAGAAGGTGAGTGATTGTACAGCCTGGTATTACTGTTTGAATGCATGGGAAGGTGAGTGATTAGACCCCTGGTATTACTGTGTGAATGCATGGGAAGGTGAGTGATTAGACCCCTGGTATTACTGTGTGCATGCATGAGAAGGTGAGTGAATGTACAGCCTGGTATTACTGTGTGCATGCATGAGAAGGTGAGGGATTGTACAGCCTGGTATTGTTGTGTGCATGTATGAGAAGATGAGTGATTACACAGCCTGGTATTACTGTGTGCATGCATGAGAAGGTGAGTGATTAGACGCCTGGTATTACTGTGTGCATGCATGAGTAGGTGAGTGATTGCACAGCCTGGTATTACTGTGTGAATGCATGGGAAGGTGAGTGATTGCACAGCCTGGTATTACTGTGTGCATGCATGAGAAGGTGAGTGATTGCACAGCCTGGTATTACTGTGTGCATGCATGAGAAGGTGAGGGATTACACAGCCTGGTATTTCTGTGTGCATGCATGAGAAGGTGAGTGATTGTACAGCCTGGTATTACTGTGTGAATGCATGAGAAGGTGAGTGATTGTACAGCCTGGTATTACTGTGTGCATGCATGAGAAGGTGAGTGATTACACAGCCTGGTATTACTGTGTGCATGCATGAGAAGGTGAGTGATTGTACAGCCTGGTATTACTGTTTGAATGCATGGGAAGGTGAGTGATTAGACCCCTGGTATTACTGTGTGAATGCATGGGAAGGTGAGTGATTAGACCCCTGGTATTATTGTGTGCATGCATGAGAAGGTGAGTGAATGTACAGCCTGGTATTACTGTGTGCATGCATGAGAAGGTGAGTGAATGTACAGCCTGGTATTACTGTGTGCATGCATGAGAAGGTGAGGGATTGTACAGCCTGGTATTGTTGTGTGCATGTATGAGAAGGTGAGGGATTGTACAGCCTGGTATTGTTGTGTGCATGTATGAGAAGATGAGTGAATGTACAGCCTGGTATTACTGTGTGCATGCATGAGAAGGTGAGGGATTGTACAGCCTGGTATTGTTGTGTGCATGTATGAGAAGATGAGTGATTACACAGCCTGGTATTACTGTGTGCATGCATGAGAAGGTGAGTGATTAGACGCCTGGTATTACTGTGTGCATGCATGAGAAGGTGAGTGATTGTACAGCCTGGTATTACTGTGTGTATGCATGAGAAGGTGAGTGATTGCACAGCCTGGTATTACTGTGTGAATGCATGGGAAGGTGAGTGATTGCACAGCCTGGTATTACTGTGTGCATGCATGAGTAGGTGAGTGATTGTACAGCCTGGTATTACTGTGTGCATGCATGAGAAGGTGAGTGATTGCACAGCCTGGTATTACTGTGTGCATGCATGAGAAGGTGAGTGATTAGACGCCTGGTATTACTGTGTGCATGCATGAGTAGGTGAGTGATTAGACGCCTCTTATTTAATACTCGCCCCATCTGACATCCAGTCAAAGTATCAGAAATTCCGATCCAGACTCCATGAAGTTACAAACGTTGAGAAATCCGGAGCAGTTCAGGCGATTTGGACGCATCATTAAACCCCAGCGGGGGAATATCTGAAGCTACGATACAATGCTGATTATTTATTAGATTTTTCCACAGCGGCTTCTAAAAGGATGTAGGTGTTTATCCTCCTCGAAATGGATGGAAAACAGCGAAAGCGGTGAATAAAATATCCGAGCGTATCACACGGCTTTTATTCTACATACACACATGAATAATGAAGATGGTGAAATAACAATCTGATGTCTCAGGAGGCTCCTGTAATGTCATCATCAAGGCACAAACCCAACTCTGCTACATCTGTCACCTATCTGTCTGTCTTCTATCTATCATCTATTATCTATCTTCCATCTATCTATCATAGAGAGATATCTATCTATCTCCTATCTATCTATCTATCTATCTCCTATCTATCTATCTATCTATCTCCTATCTATCTCCTATCTATCTATCTATCTATCTATCTATCTATCTATCTATCTATCTATCTTCTATCTATCTATCTATCTATCTCCTATCTATCTATCTATCTATCTATCTATCTATCTATCTATCTCCTATCTATCTATCTATCTATCTATCTATCTATCTATCTATCTCCTATCTATCTCCTATCTATCTATCTATCTATCTATCTATCTATCTATCTATCTCCTATCTATCTATCTATCTATCTTTCTATCTATCTCCTTTCTATCTATCTCCTATCTATCTATCTATCTCCTTTCTATCTATCTATCTATCTATCTATCTATCTACTTTCTATCTATCTATCTCCTATCTATCTATCTATCTATCTATCTATCTATCTATCTATCTATCTATCTCCTATCTATCTATCTATCTATCTATCTATCTATCTATCTATCTCCTATCTATCTCCTATCTATCTATCTATCTCCTATCTATCTATCTATCTATCTATCTATCTATCTATCTATCTATCTATCTCCTATCTATCTATCTATCTCCTATCTATCTCCTATCTATCTATCTATCTCCTATCTATCTCCTATCTATCTCCTATCTATCTATCTATCTATCTATCTATCTATCTTCTATCTATCTATCTATCTATCTATCTATCTATCTATCCATCTATCTTTCTATCTATCTTCTATCTATCTATCTATCTCCTATCTATCTATCTATCTATCTATCTATCTATCTATCTATCTCCTATCTATCTATCTATCTATCTATCTATCTATCTATCTATCTATCTATCTATCTCCTATCTATCTATCTCCTATCTATCTCCTATCTATCTATCTATCTATCTATCTATCTATCTCCTATCTATCTATCTATCTATCTCCTATCTATCTATCTATCTATCTATCTATCTATCTATCTATCTATCTATAATCTATCTATATATCTATCTATCTATCTATCTCCTATCTATCTCCTATCTATCTATCTCCTATCTATCTATCTATCTATCTATCTATCTATCTATCTATCTATCTATCTATCTCCTATCTATCTATATATCTATCTATCTATCTCCTATCTATCTATATATCTATCTATCTATCTCCTATCTGTCTATCTATCTATCTATCTATCTATCTCCTATCTATCTATCTATCTATCTATCTATCTATCTATCTAATATCTATCTATTAGATAGATAGATAGATAGATAGATAAATAGGAGATAGATAGATAGATAGATAGATAGATAGATAGGAGATAGATAGATAGATAGATAGATAGATAGGAGATAGATAGGAGATAGATAGGAGATAGATAGGAGATAGATAGGAGATAGATAGGAGATAGATAGGAGATAGATAGGAGATAGATAGGAGATAGATAGGAGATAGATAGGAGATAGATAGGAGATAGATAGGAGATAGATAGATAGATAGATAAATAGATAGATAGATAGATAGATAGATAGATAGATAGATAGGAGATAGATAGATAGATAGGAGATAGATAGATAGGAGATAGATAGATAGATGATATGGTTATAGCAGCTGGTCCCTAGTCTACACCCCCTCGCTCAGAGATGGATTCCCTCATTGATCAGTTTATCCCATTCGCTATGTATATGAAGTTGTAAGAAGTCAAGTAAACTTTCTCATCTGATCCTGACCCCGCGGTATCATCAGGTGATCGGCCTCTCCTGGACTTTGCAGATAACTCTGCTATCGGCTTCTTCTTCTTCACATTTACATTCTTTCCGCCTTTTTGCCGCAGTATTTAGTGCTCCGTCCTAAACTGTATTTTATAGGAATTGAGCTTTTCCATTGAGAACCATGAAAGCGGCACAAGGCAACATTATAAATAAATGATAGTAATTGTTATCACCCTCCGTAGAGTAAAGAGGCAATTGGCCTATTCAATAAAATATTTATGGGAGGAATTATGATATTTCTGAAAACCCACAGAAATTAATGGGAACATCTTCGGAGAATAGTGGGTCTAAATAAATGAAAACGTTCGGGACTTGTTAGGATGCGGCAATGAATGTGCTTCCTCCTCTGTGAGTGCCCAGACACCCTGTTACTGTAGAGCACTGAGAAGGTGGCGGAATAAGGGGCACGAAACGCGTTGGTGGTCCTTCCCATCAGCATGGTAACCTTATTATAGTATCGATAGGATCTAGTCACCATCTCAATGGTCGCCTTGGTGCCACCCTGTTTGTTCATCTGAGATGGCGCTGCAGTCACATGGGCTATTCAGGCTACGTATTCGGCTTATATTGCAGCTTCTATTATATAAACATCCTGAAACTTTTTATATTTTTGCAAATTACTTTTAAACTTTTATTCCAGTTGTGAAGAACCGGAGAGATCAGGATGTGGAGACACTTGGTCCCGGAGGCGGTGGAGGCTCCATAGGGATATTTGTATCTGTCCTATCATCTGCTCCAGTGTATCTGTACTCACTCATCAGCCGCCATACTTGTGGACACCTTGGAGGGCTCAAGGATAGTATTCAATATATACCGTGTTTCATAAGACAGTGTCTTGTATTCATTTTTTCTCCCATAGATGCGCTAGGTCCTATTTTCAGGGGATCTCTTATTTTTCAATCAAGAAGAATTCACATCACATATACAGCAGGGACAGAGCGTATGGTATGGTGGCTTCCAGCCACCAGGGGGAACCCACCACAACACACTCGTACAGCACAGCAGGGACAGCATACGGTGTGGCGGCTTCCGGACACCAGGGGGAGCTCACCACAGCACACTTGTACAGCACAGCAGGGACAGCGTATGGTATCGTGGCTTCCGGCCAGCAGGGGGAGGTCACCACAGCATACTCGTACAGCACAGCAGGGACAGTGTACAGTATGGCAGGTTCTGGCCACCAGGGGGAGGTCAGCTTTACACACTCATACAGCACAGTAGGGACAGGGTGCACAGAATGGCAGCTTCCAGCCACCAGGGGGAGCTCACCACAGCACACTCATACAGCACAACATGGACAGTGTGTGGTATGGCAGCAGGCGACAGGATAACAGAATACTGTGTGCAGCTCTACATCTGGCGGTAGGGGATAACAGGGATGGTGGCAGGAGACATGAGTCGGGAACATGTGAGATACACCCGCCCAACCACATGATGTCTTCAGATCTCCTCCCAATGCCGTATGACCAGGTGTGAGGGTTAGAGCCGCCATGGGAGGGCCCGAAGTGACTCGTGTACAACACCACACAAAGGCTCGGTGGGCGCCTGGTACCGAAACAAAGACTAGTTGATTAACATTTCGAAGGCAATCCCATTATAAAGATGCTCAATGACATCACGAACGCCGCTCTCCAGCTGTACAGGATGCAGAGCGCCACCATTGTACGTAGCCCCCATTCTGTCGGGAACAAAAGTAACTGAGAAATCAGATTATTCCAATGACATTCAATGAGGAAAACAAGCGGCCGGGCTGGCATTGCCCCACATCACCATTAATTAGAAGGACAGTATTAGTCAGAGCTGAACAGGCTCATAATTATTTCCATTGATTTGGAAACAGATTACATTAAGGACGGGGCTGGCAATCAAAAGAGCAGCTTCAACTTATCTTTTTGCTTTTCCTTATTGCTTTCCTATCACTGCTGGTCTCACTTTAACCCTTTTTATTCACCGGGGTGTAAATGCCTCCACTGATGTCTCTTTCTCTCGTTTTCTACTTTTGCAGTGTGACCTCTGGGGCATTGACATTAGGGGGTCCCCCTGCCATGATGGGAGGACTTGGTGTTTACAATGGTTAGGTAGGTGGTCGGTGTCACAGTAACATCCACATGATGCCAGGACACAAGGTCTCCAGCAGAACATTGCCCATCATACTGCCCCCGCCATCTTGTCCTCTCCCCATAGTGCATCCTGGTGCCATCTCCTCCCGATTGCTCCATGCTCCAGTCCTGATACCATTGTAAACACTATCAGAGGAGGACAGGGGTCACATGGGCTCTGACCTGTCAGCGGGCCCCTTGTACAGCGAGCTGCCATGTCCTGTATGATCTGACTCTGTTCTATCATAGGAGAGCTTGTAAACCCTACGGGAAAAAAGTTTACAATGATGTCCGCCACGTGGAAAGGGGCTATCAGGGTAAGAAGCTGAGCTGCAATACCACACGCAACCTGTGTACAGATGAGGCGCTGTTTCTGAACCAAAGCCGCATTCTGGAATGTGTTCTTTGCATTCGATTCCATTTCTTTCATTTTGTATATTTTTGAATAATAATAAAGCAAAAAAAAGAACAAAGTATCCTGAGAAATACCGAACCGACCTTGAAAAGTAGGAACAATTGGCAACCGCTAGAAATGGTATGCCAAGAGTTTTCCCTTTAAATAATGGACTTTGTGTATATATGACCTATGCAAATCGGCATTCATAATAAAGGACATCCCAGATATCTCGGTCCCATGAACCTCTCCGTCCTTGGGATATGTTTTCTGTATCTTATTCTCTCTTTCAATAGCTTTTGCATAACAACTATAACTACTGCGCTCCCAACACTCAGGAGACGCCTTATCTCCAGCAAAGAAACAAATCCAACCATATTTGTTATAACTCTATAAAATGAATTTTTACATTGTATGAAAAGGAAGAAGCGGCTCTGACAGTGTGATTTATTGCACGAATGCACAATTCAAGGGTGTGAATGGATGCGGGCCTCCTATAGAGCGCAGTGCACACTGAAGACAATCAATTAGCATGTAATCTTGGGCAGGGGGATATCTGGGGATTATTTATCACAGTCTTCCGGCTGCCGAAAATTTAATAAAAATAAATTATTAAAAAAAAAGAAGGAAAATCAGATTAATTTTATTGACCCGCATTCATCTGCGTCTTTGTATTCATGTTGCGAATTTATATGCAACGTTCTTCCCGCACATATATATATATATATATATATATATATATATATATATATATACACATGGGTGCGGGTGATGAGATTGTTTTGCAGGAATATCAGCCCATGTGAATGGGATTGCTTCCTGCACTTCTCCAACATGAGCAAATGCAAAAAAAACAAAACAAAACAGGAAAAACTGTTAGGTTTTTTTTGGTGCTTTTTAAGCACCTCCCCCCCAAAAAACACTATTGTAAAAAAGAGGGAAGCCTAAGGGTTATGTGTTTATACTAGAAATTATCCATCTTCATCTAGTAGAAATGACCGAACGTTATGAACCGAGACTTGTTTTGAACTTTGCTAAAAGTTTGCTGCGAACCAAACTTTTTGCAAAGTTCAGAACAAGTTTGTAAATATGGCGGCCACACAACAAATGACACATTACGAAGGGTATACTCACCTGTCCTTGCTTCCCCGCTGTCCTTCTACGGGTCTCTGGTGTCTCCAGCTGTCTCAAGCCCTCTCAGCCAATCATTGGCCGTGGTGCTGTCCCGTCTCTGTTAGCGATTGGCTGAGCGGGCTGCAGGAGGCTGTGGGGGACAATGGAGACTGCAGAAGAAGGACATCGGGGGGATGCAAATGCTAAAATGACTGCCGTGGCATATAAAGTGGCGGTCGGAGTCCGCCAAACCCATACAAAGATGGCTGTTGTGAAACAATATGGCTGGTCATAAGCCAGCTCATGTAACCTTGTTTTTTTATCTTGTTTTTCACCTTATTTTTAGTCTTATATATTATATATTTTGGATCACTCTGTCAGACTTGATATGTTATGGGAAGCAGTCAGCAGAATTTGGCCAATCTTGTTGACATAATTCTAGTAAGATAGGTAATGCCTTACAAATGTGGGAACCCATCTGTAACTGCCTACTTTTAGTGACGCAAATAAGGGTATATAAGATGTTATATAGCCGCGCCTTCCTGATCATCAATTGACAGCAGTGATTGGGGACGCTGTAAGCTGGGTTCACACTACGTATATTTCAGTCAGTATTGTGGTCCTCATATTGCAACCAAAACCAGGAGTGGATTAAAAACACAGAAAGGGTCTGTTCACACAATGTTGAAATTGAGTGGATGGCCGCCATATAATGGCAAATATTTGCTGTTATTTTAAAACAACGGCCGTTATATTGAAATAATGGCCGTTATTTACTGTTATATGGCGGCCATACACTCAATTTCAACATTGTGTGGACAGAGCCTTTCTGTGTTTTTAATCCACTCCTGGTTTTGGTTGCAATATGAGGACCACAATACTGACTGAAATATACGTAGTGTGAACCCAGCGACTAGCTGCTTGAAGCTTGAAGGCTTGGTGATATTTTCCTGACGATACCCATTTTCGGAACTCATCAATGAAGTGTGACAGTGTGGTAAGTGATATATTATATTTTCAATAAACTATGTTTAACTATTGCTGATTTGTCTGACTTTCTTTTTATGTTCTATAACGGAATCCAAAGAATCTAACTCTAAACAAAACAATCAGGGAGTACAGACAGGTAAGTACGGTACTTTGTGAACTGCACGAAAACAGTTAGACACCTGCAATGGATTAGCTGTTTTAGTGCGTTTTGTTTAATGCTTGGTTTGGGCAAACCCAAACTGTGCCTCAAAATTCTGCAAACCTGGCGAAACCAAACTTTCTCTCATCTGTAATTGTTACCATCAAAATGCATAAAAAGACAAAAAACTGAACTGTATCAACCAGCATAAAGGTATGTACACACAGGTATAAACCCACCCCTCAATCCATCTCCACCATCCATCACCCTGGTCAGGCATCTACCTTCCATCATCCTTGCTGAGGACCGAACAAGTTTCAAAGTTTCCAATTTCACCAGTGTGTAACCAATTCTTCCATCTTTATTGCTTCTCCAAGAATAAAAGCCTCTGACATATACAAGAGTCCATGTATTGTGAATACTCCTGGGGGTCTTCTTCATGGTCACACTACCATTACACCTAGTGCTCCATATTAAGGGGCAGCAATCACTTATAAACCACACTGTTTTAGATAAAGGCGTGATTTCCACATCCAAAACAGTGCAGTGTCATCAGAACACCGCTTCCATTGGCTTCAATGGGAATGGGGAAAACACGCCGAAAGAGAGCTGTGCAGAAGGGTGAACATACTGTACAATAACCATGATCTGTAGCAACTGAAACTGAAACAAGTTAACATTTATTATTTTCTGCTTTGACTGGAATACCCCTTTAATTGGAACCTGTCACCACTCCTGACCTGTCACTGCTCCTGACCTGTCACCACTCCCGACTTGTCACCTCTCCTGACCAGTCTCTCCTTACTTGTAACTGCTCCTGACTGGTCACCAATCCTGACCTGTCACTGTTCCTGACCTGTCACCGCTGCTGACCTGTCACCACTCCTGACCTGTCTTCGCTCCCCACCTGTCACTGCTCCTGATCTGTCACCACTCCTGACCTTTCACCACTTCTGAAATGTCACTGCTCCTGTCCTGTCACCTCTCCTGACCTGTCACCACTCCTGACCTGTCTTCGCTCCCCACCTGTCACCTCTCCTGACCTGTCACCACCACTGACCTGTCACCGATCCCCACCTGTCACCATTTCTGACCTGTCACTGCTCCTGACCTGACACCACTCCTGACCTGTCACCATTCCCCACCTGTCATCTCTCCTGACCTGTCACCACTTCTGACCTTTCACCTCTCCTGACCTGTAACCGTTGCCGACTTGTTACCTCCCCTAATCTGTCACTGTTTCCAACCTGTCACCCCTCCTGACCTGTCTTCGCTCCCCACCTGTCACCGCTCCTGACCTGTCTTCGCTCCCCACCTGTCACCGCTTCTGATCGGTCACTTCTCCTGACCTGTCATCTCTCCTTACTGGGCTTTACCAACCAGGGGCATCATGTCTCTACACTGTCAGCTCTGATTGGACGGTGTCACAGTGTAAGAACACGCCTCCATTTGGTCATTACAGAGGAAGGGCACATCACACAGCTATAACAGGGGTCCAGAATTGTTATTTCATGGGCATTGCATGTGTTTGCTATAACGTGTAGGATTACGGTGACAGATTCTCTCTGATAAGATTTGTCTACACTTTAGGGATGAATATTCGTTGCTCCTTATTCAGTATAGTGTCCTCAGGGAACCGATCTCACTGACTCTACAACGGCCGCCACACGGGAGGCTTTTCGTAGGTGATTTTCCTTTTCATTGCGTATAGAATGTTGTGGGGTGACACAGAGACGTATCCCCTCCCCCCCATATTCCAGCATCTATAATTTCATCACTTTATACATTATCACAGTGGGATTTTACAGCTCTGAAGCTAAGTTGTTGATTCCAGGCTCAGTTTCATAAACGTAAAGCTGGGATGTCGGCTTTATAATTTACTTTACATGGGTTCCTTTTAAAAAAAAAATACTTTTGTATGTTTAGATGGCGGCTGTATTACTCTTTTAACTTTAACCCCTTATGCATTTATATTTATTACTTTTCTGACAAATTTCCATGCAGTTATATATACATGTATAATGTGAGCTGCCATCTTGGCTGCAGTATGCAAGGAAAGTATAAAGCAATAACCGTCCAGCCCTTGCTTTAATGTAAAATAATAAAGATGTACTTACCTGTCTAGGTTCTATGGTGTCCTGTTGCCTTGTTGCTGGGTTCCCCGCTCACCACAGCCGTGGGGCCACTTAGCCAATCACTGATTGAGAAATGAAAGCTCCATGACCAATGATTGGCTGAGCAGCTGCCACTTTAGAGACGGGTTCACAAGTGCCAGAGGCGGCTGTGGTGATCGGAGAACACAGAAACAAAGCAGGAGGACATCAGGAAGCCTGGACAGGTAAGTATAATCTTTATTTTTTTTCTTTAGCATCAGCTGTCGGCCATACATTGCTATTACACGTAGTGATGTGCAGTTGGTGGCCAATGATTTTTAAACACGTTAGAAGAAATCAATAAGCCGGTGATCATTTCTTCAGCTGATCATTGTCTTTATTACATGGAACAATATCTGTCTGAATCAGCCTGATTCAGCAGATTATCACTCCGTCATTACATTGGATGATATGAGATAAAAATCAGCCATGAAAATGTCAAGCTAACTTTGTGAACTAAAACCTGAAGAAAACTCTAGACCCCCATTCTTCATATTTCCAGCAGTCAACTTCAATAGGGGGCTACTGGGGATGGGCTCTCAGCTGCTGGATGGGGCACAAAACAATCCTCCAAATATAAAGTAGGTGGAAAGTTACTGTACAGTTCCTATGAAGGAGTAAACACGACTGACTTAGGCCTTGTGAAGATGATAGAAGATATCGCAATTTGCAGATAGTGTTATAAAGAAGTACAGGGAAAGAACCATAGAGTCTATGGGAAGTTACGATACTTACATAAGTATTGCTTATTGCAGGTCTGAATGTCATTGATCTTCTGCTACCACGACTGGTTTCAGACCAGTGTAATACAACTGAATTTTTATGCACGTCCATATTATGGCCAAAAGTCCGAGTCTCAATGTGTCTCTAATGACTTGAACTGAAAGCAATAAAGGAATTTATCATAGGGATCAATGAGGCTTTCAGTTTGAGTCATATTATGGTTACAATAGTGCAAACAATGGGATCTGACCCCATTCAGATCTACTTCCTCCCCAGGCTACCTGCCTCATCCCATTCTAGTGCTGCTCTCCTGCCCATGGCCACCTATTCTCTGGATACAACTATGGGTTGGTCTGGATCTTTATGAGGACCAGCTGACTCTAAAAACCTCATGCTCTTTCAAATATATAAGTTATAAGTTATATATAAAGTTAGTGTTCTAGTTTTTTGACCCAGCATCTGATCCTGATTAGCCTTGCCTTATAGTTTTCATCCATCATCTGGTTACGAACCTCTTTCTTGTTTCTAGACTGCTCTCCTGGTGACAATCTCTGGCTCATCTTATGGTTATGTCTTCTCTGGTTTATCGTTTCTTGACCTATATCCTGATGATGCCCCCCTGTTGTATCCTCTCGTTACATCTTTTCCTCTGGTTTATCGTTTCTTGAACTATCTCCTGATGATGTCTCCTGTTGTATCTGGTGAATCATTTCTTGACTGCTCTGCTGCTGATAACCTCTAGCTAATATGGTTATGTCTTCTTTTCTGGTTTATTGTTTCTTGACTGATCTCCTGGTGAATCTTCTGGTTATATATTCTCCTATGCATTATTGTCTCTTGACTTCTTGTGATGACCTATGGCTTATCTTCTAGTCATGACTTCTCTAGTGTGTCTTTTCTTTGCTGCTCTCTTGGTGATTATTTCTGGCTCATCTTCTGGTTGTGCCCTTTCTACTGGTGTGCAAAAGAAGAAGAACCCGTGGAGCCTCATTTAAGAGTCTCGAAACACAGGACTAGCCAGATATCCCTCCGGGAAGGACCCAGCCAGGGATACCTGGCCTTGGTTTTTCCCTTGTCATTACATTGACTTATAGGGCCACTTAATATGGTGGTTTTGGTGGTCTCCCTACAGGAGCCACCTCTTGGCTAGGTCCTTCTTCCCAGAGGGATATCTGGCTAGTCCTGTGTTTTGAGACTGGTGTACCATTTCCAGGACTGCTCTCCTTGCTTATCTTCTGGTTACATATTCTCCTTTAGTTAATCACTTCTTGGCTGCTCTCCTGGTGATGAGCTCTGGATAATTTTCTACTTCTATCTTCTCTGGTTTACCATTTCTTGGCTGCTCTCCTTGCTTATCTTCTGGTTACATCTTCTCTTTTGGTTAATCACTTCTTGAATACTTTCCTGGTGATGAGCTCTGGCTAATTTTCTACTTCTATCTTCTCTGGTTTACCATTTCTTGGCTGCTTTCCTGGTGATGACCTCTGGCTTATCTTCTGGTTACATCTTCTACTTTGGTTTATTGTTTCTACACTACTTTCCTGATGATGACCCCTGGTGTATTTTCAGGTTACATCTTCTCCTTTAGTTAATCCCTTCTTGGCTGCTCTCCTGGTGATGAGTTCTCGTGTATTTTCAGGTTACATCTTCTCCTTTGGTTAATCCCTTCTTGGCTGCTCTCCTGGTGATGAGTTCTCATGTATTTTCAGGTTACATCTTCTCCTTTGGTTAATCACCTCTTGACTGCTCTCCTTGTGATGAGTTCTGGCTAATCTAGTTCTGTCTTCTCTGGTTTACCATTTCTTGGCTGCTTTCCTTGTGATTACTCCCGGTGTATCTTCTAGAGACATCTTCTCCATTGGTTTATTGTTTCTTGGCTGCTCTCCTAGTGATTGCCCCGGTGTATCTTCTGGTGACATCTTTTGCTTTGGTTTATCATTTCTTGGCTGCTCTCCTGGTGATGACCTCCCTCTTATCACCCGGTTCTGTCTTCTCCTCTGGTTTATCATTTCTTCACTATTCTCCTGCTTTTGGCCCCTGGTACTTTCAACTCTTTCCATCAACTTGAGACTACTAATGAACAATACCTTCTTGTAGGGTTGCATTGTGAGATTCCTTAAAATTATTTAGCAAATTAGCACCAAACTCATTGCAGTTAAGGATTAACTCCTCTGGTAGAAGCCACAGCAACTCCAATAGAAACAAATTCTAATAGTAAAAAAAACCTTCAATGTTTTCAACAAGAAATCAATTCCAACTAAGGCACAAACAATTTTGGATGTGTATATAATGTGCTCCCGTGTCATTTTTTTCTCAATGTAACAAGTTGTGAATTTATGGAGGGCGCACAAGGTGGACTGTGAAAATTGTATTCATTTAGCCTAATCACTCATTATCCATGTTGTTTAAGAACATGGCGCTTTGTTAATCAGAAATGGAAAGACCTTATTACGTATGGAAATGAGCTCGAATGACTTTAATAACGGAAGCCGCCTGCAGGTGATACTATTACATTCCCGTGAAGAGCTCAGCCTACACACCTCCACATTGACCTGAAAAACTCCCGCTGCTTCAATCCACAGTTCTCCGTGAGTCTGCTGCCAGTCGTAGGAAGCATCTCAGGAAGACGGAGGAGAAATAAAGAAAAAAAAAGTGAATTAAATATGGGTTCTGTCTACTTAATGCTTTTATTTGTTAAGGAAATTAAGAAATATGTGCGCGGTAATGAGGAGATGGCAAAGTCCTATAGTCAGGAGAACAAGCGCGGTAATCAGCACAGAATACCCAATTAGAAATGCTTTACATTGTGCAGCAGGGCCGCCGCGAGAAAGGAAGAGGCACGTTGTGCTGTGTATTACTTGCAAAGAAAATAGAAGCAGCCATATGGAATTATGGACAACGTGGATTTCCTGTAGAGAATCGTAATCAGCGGTTACGTAAAATGTAACGTTATTACACAGTTATCTGTCAGCATTACATAAGGGCTAGCATTTTTGTCCTAAAAAACCCGTATATGACTCATTATCATGTCAGACCCTTAGGTGTCCTAAGGGTACGTGCACACTACGCAATCCCGATGAAAAACCCGTTGCGGATTCCACAACTTGCACCTGCTTGAATCTGTTCATTCTTTGGACGGACGGAGGAAATGCGCGCGGCCGACAGAGTCCACAAGAGGGTGCGAGCTGCAGAATTTGCGATGGGTTTTCCGTCGGGATTCCTTAGGGTGCACATACCCTTAGAGATTGTATAATACTTAGGGCCA
Source organism: Dendropsophus ebraccatus (assembly GCF_027789765.1). Taxonomy (NCBI): domain Eukaryota; kingdom Metazoa; phylum Chordata; class Amphibia; order Anura; family Hylidae; genus Dendropsophus; species Dendropsophus ebraccatus. Next base: position 7,399,174 of record NC_091465.1, on the reverse strand, counting down.
GTTCACACTGAGCAAAAGTGGCAGAATTCCTCCACAGCGGAATCCTGCCACAGTGTGTCGATGGGAGGGCTCGCACGCCTCCGCTTCTATCGCTCTCTGCTCAAAGAAATGTCAATTCTTTTGAGCGGAGAACGATGGAACGAGCCCTCCCATTTGCAAACTGTGTGAGACTGAGGCAGGCGGGATTCCGCGGCAGAACGTAGTGTAACGGTCATTTAAATGTAACAATGGTACAAGCGATTTTAAGAAACTCTGTTTAGGTTTTATTAAGCAAAAGAGTTTCCTTCTGTCCTCAAAAAGCTGATTTCCTACCCCCCCCCCCTCACTTTGAAAGAAGCAGGATTTCTGTGTCCATTTTACTGTATGGAGGGGGGAGGGGCTGAGAGGAGTGAGTGAGCACAGAGCAGCTCTGCACAGCACAACATCCTGCAATCTTATCTCACCAAGCTCCCAGATAAGCACTGACTTTTCTAACCTGTGAATCCAGCGTTTTATGTGCCCAGTCTCCAAACTGCACAGCTGCTTGTCTGCCCTCCCTACTCTTCCCCCTGCTGTCCGGTCACATATACTGTAGGCCCCCCGCTGTCTGGTCACACATACTGTACGCCCTCTGCTGTCTGGTCACATACATTGGACACCCCCTGCTGTCCGGTCACATATACTGTAGGCCCCCCGCTGTCCAGTCACATATACTGTACACCCCCTGCTGTCCGGTCACATATACTGTATGCCCCCTGCTGTCCGGTCACATATACTGTACGCCCCCTGCTGTCCGGTCACATATACTGTATGCCCCCTGATGTCCGGTTACATATACTGTACGCCCCCTGCTGTCCGGTCACATATACTGTACGCCCCCTGCTGTCCGGTATATATACTGTACGTCCCCTGCTGTCCGGTCACATATACTGTATTCCCCCTCCTGTCCGGTCACATATACTGTACGCCCCCTGCTGTCCAGTATATATACTGTACGCCCCCTGCTGTCTGGTTATATATACTGTACGACCCCTGCTGTCCAGTATATATACTGTACGCCCCCTGCTGTCCGGTTATATATACTGTACGACCCCTGCTGTCCGGTCACATATACTGTATGCCCCCTCCTGTCCGGTCACATACACTGTACGCCCCCTGCTGTCCGGTCTCATACATTGGACGCCCCCTGCTGTCCGGTATATATACTGTACGCCACCTGCTGTCCGGTCACATATACTGTATGCCCCCTCCTGTCCAGTCACATATACTGTACGCCCCCTGCTGTCCAGTATATATACTGTACGCCCTGTGCTGTCCGGTATATATACTGTACGCCCCCTGCTGTCCGGTTATATATACTGTATGCCCCCTCCTGTCCGGTCACATATACTGTACGCCCCCTGCTGTCCAGTATATATATTGTACGCCCCCTGCTGTCCGGTTATATATACTGTACGCCCCCTGCTGTCCAGTATATATACTGTACGCCCCCTGCTGTCCGGTTATATATACTGTAGGACCCCTGCTGTCCGGTCACATATACTGTACGCCCCCTCCTGTCCGGTCACATACACTGTACGACCCCTGCTGTCCAGTATATATACTGTACGCCCCCTGCTGTCCGGTTATATATACTGTACGACCCCTGCTGTCCAGTATATATACTGTACGCCCCCTGCTGTCCGGTTATATATACTGTACGACCCCTGCTGTCCGGTCTCATACATTGGACGCCCCCTGCTGTCCGGTATATATACTGTATGCCCCCTCCTGTCCGGTCTCATACATTGGACGCCCCCTGGTGTCCGGTCTCATACATTGGACGCCCCCTGCTGTCCGGTCACATACACTGTACGCCCCCTGCTGTCCGGTCTCATACATTGGACGCCCCCTCCTGTCCGGTCACATACACTGTACGCCCCCTGCTGTCCGGTCACATACACTGTACGCCCCCTGCTGTCCGGTCTCATACATTGGACGCCCCCTCCTGTCCGGTCACATACACTGTACGCCCCCTGCTGTCCGGTCTCATACATTGTACGCCCCCTGCTGTCCGGTATATATACTGTATGCCCCCTCCTGTCCGGTCTCATACATTGGACGCCCCCTGCTGTCCGGTCACATATACTGTTCGCCCCCTGCTGTCCGGTCACATATACTGTACGCCCCCTGCTGTCCGGTCTCATACATTGGATGCCCCCTGCTGTCCAGTATATATACTGTACGCCCCCTGCTGTCCGGTCTCATACATTGGACGCCCCCTGCTGTCCGGTATATATACTGTACGCCACCTGCTGTCCGGTCACATATACTGTATGCCCCCTCCTGTCCAGTCACATACACTGTACGCCCCCTGCTGTCCGGTCTCATACATTGGACGCCCCCTGCTGTCCGGTCTCATACATTGGACGCCCCCTGCTGTCCGGTTATATATTATTATCACCCGTTATCCTCGTACATTATACTCTTTCTCCTCTATATGTGACTTTTCCGATCAGAATGATTCTCCAGGCGGATGAATGCTATTTTTGTCTATCTGATTCCTTTTAAGCTACTTGACATATTCCCCCGGGGGATCCGTGAGTATAAAGATGACTTTTATAACTTTACTAGCGTGGAAGCAACAGGCGGCTTATTTATCGGCGTCTTCTGGCGGTAACACACAGCGATAAATAGAACATCTGCTGCTGCCGCATCCTGTCCCCGAACACTTAAAGGGTCAGTACGGAAAGGTTCCCTAAGACATCATGGATGGGTGGTCTACCAATCCACTGAGAATCACCCACAGGACACACAATGGGTCTCAGAGCAATGGCCACAGGTCGTCCCAGCAAACTGTGGTTTAGTTTTCCTGCAGCGACTTCAAAGGAGAAATTAAAGGGGTACTCCATCCAACAAAATATTTCTTCTTTCAAATCAACTGGTTTCAGAAAGTTATACAGATTTGTAAATTACTTCTAGTAAAAAATCTCCAGTCTTCCAGTACTTATCAGCTGCTGCATGTCCTGCAGGAAGTGGTGTATTCTCTCCAGTCTGACACAGTGCTCTCTGCTGCCACCTCTGTCCATGTCAGGAACTGTCCAGAGCAGCAGCAAATCCCCATAGAAAACCTCTCCCGCTTCCCAGACTGGAAAGAATACACCCCTTCCTGCAGGACATACAGCAGCTGATAAGTACTGGAAGACTGGAGATTTTTAAATAGAAGGACTTAACAAATCTGTATAACTTTCTGACACCAGGTGATTCCCCCCATAGATATCAGCCGACCACAGCGACATATTTTATGGATTGTACCTATGAAGGTGAGCGGCGATACATCACGGTACGGAAGACGATCTCCGCCAGCCCTGAATAGTGGGGAAAAGAAATGAAGAAAATTTACATTGAAGCAAAAGACGTTGCGGCTCCATCGAGCCCTGTAGAGCAGAAAGGTGAATTTCAATCTGGCTGCTCCTTGGAGTTGCATTGCCGTGTCTAATGGAAGCTATACCCACAGGTAGACGGCCGCCACCACCGCCGCCGCCGAACCTCGAGGCCAAGGTCAGCCCGCGCTATGATTGTCTATGTAATATTATTCGGCTCAATTTCTCGCCACAAGGTCAGATGGAGTCCGGGTAGGTACGGCTTAAAGCACCACTGACTACAGCGTTATTAGTATCGCCGAATTGTTATGTATCCGAGCTCCACATAGTATGCAGCAATAAAGAAACATGTATCTAAATTCATGAAGGGTCTGAGGTTGTTGTGTTCCCCTATAGCCAAGCACCTAACTACTACAGCAGACATAGCCTAAAGGGCCCAGCGGGGGAAGTAGTGCTTAAAGGGGAGCTTTGGCAACAACAACAAAAATATCCTTTCAAATCAACTGGTGTGAGATTTGTAATTTACTTCTATTGAAAAAAAAAAAATATCCAGTCTTCCAGTACTTATTAGCTGCTGTATGTCCTGCAGGAAGTGGTGTATTCTTTCCAGTTTGACACAGTGATCTCTACTGCCACCTCTGTCCATGTCAGGAACTGTCCAGAGCAGAAGAGGTTTTCTATAGGGATTTGCTGCTGCTCTGGAAGTGACATCACCATGTTATCCAGGAAGTGACATCACCATGTTATCCAGGAAGTGACATCACCATGTTATCCAGGAAGTGACATCACCATGCTATCCAGGAAGTGACAACACCATGTTATCCAGGAAGTGACATCACCATGTTATCCAGGAAGGGACATCACCATGTTATCCAGGAAGTGACATCACCATGTTATCCAGGAAGTGACATCACCATGTTATCCAGGGAGTGACATCACCATGTTATCCAGGAAGTGACATCACCATGTTATCCAGGAAGTGACATCACCATGTTACCCAGGAAGTGACATCACCATGTTTATCCAGGAAGTGACATCACCATGTTATCCAGGAAGTGACATCACCATGTTATCCAGGAAGTGACAACACCATGTTATCCAGGGAGTGACATCACCATGTTATCCAGGGAGTGACATCACCATGTTATCCAGGAAGTGACATCACCATGTTATCCAGGAAGTGACATCACCATGTTATCCAGGGAGTGACATCACCATGTTTATCCAGGAAGTGACATCACCATGTTATCCAGGAAGTGACATCACCATGTTATCCAGGAAGTGACAACACCATGTTATCCAGGAAGTGACATCACCATGTTATCCAGGAAGTGACATCACCATGTTATCCAGGAAGTGACATCACCATGTTATCCAGAAGTGACATCACCCTGTTATCCAGGAAGTGAAGCCTTGATGCAGTAGTAAGTACAGAGAAAACAGCACTTTATGTGCATTTCCCATAATAAGTGTATATTGGGGATTTGTATAACTTTTGGGGGGCAATACAATACTTAAATAAAATTTTTCGCCGGACTTCTCTTTTAAACAGTGCATTACTGTTACTGGAAAAAAAACTTCAGAGCAATACAGGATATAAGATAGAAAATACTGGATACAAGCGCGGGTACAAAAACACCGGACAATACTCTGAGAAGAATATGGAAATAGACTTGAGCAGTAGAAGAAGTGGAGACTTGATTGTGAGGGTGGTGTACGGGCCGGGTAGGAGCCCTGTCTGATTAGTAACTGTACTCTGTGGGAAGAAGATATGGTTTCTTGAAGAACCTCTCATACTCACGTTTATATATATCTGACCGCCTACTGCTTACACAGTATCGGAGAGCGCCCTGTGAGGTAGTACGAGTCCGAGGCCTTTGTTTCTAGGTTTAGCTCCCACTGAAGACTATCTCCGAGTAGACAAGTGTGTGTCAGTAAGATGCCTCGGCTCTTAGCATCTTTGCCTTACTGGGGATCAGTCCCTCTGCCTTTCCTTAGGGAGTGACCATCCTTACTGAAGAATCCCCGGCCTAGACAAAGACGGTTACCCCACCTCTAGGGTCCAGCACTGCGTACTGTCTGTCTGTCTCAGCATAGGAAGAGATGTAGTCCCTGTCCAGGGCTCTGGCCTAAGCCAGACCGGCTCAGTCACCGGCTGTGGTCTGTCTCCCATACACACTTACTAGAAAAGAAGGAAAGACCCCTCCTGACAGGAAATCCATACCTTATATAGGGTGGTGTGACAGGAAATCCCTACCTTATATAGGGTGGTGTGACAGGAAACCCCTACCTTATATAGGGTGGTGTGACAGGAAACCCCTACCTTATATAGGGTGGTGTGACAGGAAACCCCTACCTTATATAGGGTGATGTGACAGGAAATGGGGAGAATAGAGAGGGTAGAAGTGTATAGAGTGTCTGAACATAGCTGAGCCTTTTAGACACACTGCAGCTGTGCACAGGAGAGTGAGACACCTAGTGGCTGGAGAGGAAATCACAGCTGCCAGCACTTGGTGAGAGAGTTACTTAACCTGGGTGGTATAACAACTTAGGGAACCACCTGTAGTGGGACACTACCATTGTACACAGCACACTTAGGTACATCAGTTCAGTAGATAGTATTGCACACAACAGGCTTAGATACATCAGTTTATGAGACAATATCTTACACAACAGGGTTAGATACATCAGTTCATTAAATAGTATCACACACAGCAGGCTTAGATACATCAGTTTATTAGATAGGCTTAGATACATCGGCTTCACGCTATTGGCGCGTCTGCCCGTTTTTTGCCGGCGGAGAACCTTTAACCCTTTCCATTCCCATAACGTCGCCTCTTCTTTGCAGGCTGAAGCCGTACATGTGACTCCGCTCGCGGCCAGATAAACAGATGAAACTTTCCCTGGTTTTTATCCTGAATACATTTATAAGTTATACAATTGCAGTCGGTCGCTTTAAATCAGCCGCCATGAATTATTAAGGGACGGCTGTTTTATTCCTCCGCATAAAGACAACGCCGCGCCGGCTCTGCTGCATCCACCTATAGACGACGCTTTATTTCATCCCACTCAACATGAACATTAAACAAGGGGAAAAAAAAACAAAAACATCTTGTCTGGTTCCGGCTCTGCCCCATACGGCGCCGGCGTCCCCATAAATCCCCGGTATTATATGTCACCGCCGCATATTAAGCCAAACGCAGAAAAGAAGAGGAGTCCAAATTGAAGGCAACGTCGGTGTAATAGGTGCGGAGAGGTACGCGGCTAATCTGTGAGAGGACGCTCTAAATCACCGCACTCCCTGACAGCTCCGCGCCAACCGCGTCTGCACAAATTTCCTTATTATGTGTAAAAATGACACCCGCCGGCTCCGTGAGTTATTCGGTAAATACCCTCTGGAGAATGAGCGTAATATGAAGATAAACTCCGGGGGTGAGGGAGGCTGGAAATATGAGAGCGCTTAACTTCCTGCACACATCAAACTTATACTGAGAGCGTTCTAAGAGCTGCCATCTTGTTATATTAAAGGGGTTATCCAGGATTAAAGGGGTACTCTAGCAAAAAAATAGTTTTCTTTAAAATCTACTGGTGTCAGAAAATGACAGAGATTTGTAATTTACTTCTTTTAAAAAAATCTTCAGTCTTCCAGTACTTATCAGCTGCTGTATGTCCTGCAGGAAGTGGTGTATTCTCTCCGATGTGACACAGCGCTCTCCGCTGCCACCTCTGTCCATGACAGGAACTGTCCAGAGCAGGAGAGATTTTGCTTTTGCTCTTGACAGTCCCTGACATGGACAGAGGTGGCAGCAGAGAGCACTGTGTCACACTGGAACGAATACACCTGGCCTAGAATACCCATTTTAAGACACCCTACCAAGGAATTCTGTGTTGGGGTTGTGTGCTCAGGGTCCTCAGAGTGGAGGGAGGTTATAAGAGCGTCTCTCTCTCTCTCTCTCTCTCTTTTTCTCTGGAGGACCTGTCCTGTTCTGCATCGCACAGACGACTTATCGATTACTGTGTAATGCTTTATCTTACCTGTGGTGGCGCTGCAGGAAAATTGAACACTTACAGCCAGGTCTCACTATATATTAGAGCTGATTTTTAGGAGTCCCAGCAGGGGAATGTTTCTACAAAAAAAAAGGAATGTATCGTCTAGATTTATTATTTTATTTTATTATTACTTATTAGAACAAGATACTGAAATATGTTTTTTCTCCTAATCTTTTTCTATTTTCTGATTGTATTTTTATGTACATTATTATGGGGGCAGCCATCTTGCTTGGGCTGTTTTTTTTGACATAGACAACTAACAGGAGGTGACCCATTAACATGAATAGGGAGCATTAATTGCCATGCTCTGTGACCTTTGAAGAGAGCGATGAGCTTTATATACTGTCTCTTCTATCCACTGTTGTCACCATTCGCTGTAATGTTATACAGATCACTTGCCAGCAGTCTCATCCTTATCATCACAGAACGAACAGGAAGTCTTGGCTTAGTTTTAGACCTAGTGGTGAGAATAAAACCTGCAGGATTTTATAACATAGACAATAAGATGGAAAGTTAGAAAAAAAAAACTTCACCAAAAATTCTTAAAAAATGTTTAACATGAACAATGCAAATATCAAAGTGCCCCTTCTAATTCATTTAATGGTGACATTCTATTGCCTCTATACAAAACGCGCTATATACAGAAAGGTATTACCTATGATACCACTATAAGTAATGCCGCCACATCATGTCCACTATCATTACCACAACCAACCATATTACAAGTGATTACAGTTCAATTACATCCAGTGACTCGCAGGGGGCATCTTTTCTGATCAGCATCCTTCTCTTTTCTTGTCCATTACTTCTTATCTGAAGAAGTCTCCTCAGAACCAGACAAGTATGTTGGGCGCTACACTTTTCCAGCATCCTTCTTATCTTTCCCCCATCGATAATACGCCAAACAGTTTTAATGCCCCCCTCGGAGTCCTGCACAATAAAGAGGGTAGGTAGGTGGGCTGAAGGGTTTGCCCGTTAGGTACAGTATGTTTCCCCCATTAAATAGGTAGGTCCCCCCATAAGTTAGGTGTCACCCATAGGTAGTGGTAGGTGTCCTTGTAGGTAGTTTCTCCATTACGTAGGTGCCCCCAGGAGATGATTTCAATCATTAGGTAGGTGGTCTCTGTAGATGGTTTCCCCTATGAGATAGGTGCGCCAGCAGGTATTTTCCCCCCATTAGGTAGTCCCCCCTACAGATATTTCCCCATTAGGTAGGTGTCCCATGCCCCAGGCCGCCACTGCATTGGCTCCCCCAGATCTGCTCTTTTGTTGGATTCGGTACCACCTCCCCTTCGTCTTACCTTCCTACTGCTCCGTCTCTCCCTGACTGGCACGAGCGTGTCCCCACCCCCGCTGGGTTCCTGCCTGCTGACCTGTCTATTCTGTCTTCTGTTGCACCTCGCCTGCCACCACTAGCAAGCCAAACCTGCCACCGGCCCCAGCACGTCCATCCTTCCATGCGGCGGGCGAAGACCCCTTAGACTCCATTCCCTGGGGCTTACGTCATCACTAGCAGAGGTCCAGCGGAACCACAACTCCAGTCCTTACAGCAGGTGGAATTACATGGAACTTTGGAACCATCAGAAAAAAATCCGGCCAATTTATTCTGCAATTCTTGGAGGGTCAGTGGCCATATCAATCTCAATAAGAGGAGAGTGAGGTCATGCCCGGCACATGGTGGATGGCATACAGGGTGCCTGGTTTGTTACAGTGTATCAGGGCTGTCCTAACTGCACAACAGAACAAGGACATGGTGGTAGGAAGGGAATTCTTCATGTGAACAGCTGCTAACTGCAAGCAGACACCTTAAAGGCGTATCCCGACCTCAAAAGGTAGGGGATCCATGGGGGACCCCATCATAGAGAATAAAGGGAGATTTGAAGACTACTCATCACTATCTGCTACCAATAGGCGGCCGGCCCCTGATCCTGGATGGGTAATAACCAGAATGACAGCATGTTGGAAAGCATGGCTCTTCTTGTCTATTGTTTGTTCCCCCCTCCCCCACCACAAATGGTTAATGGTCACTACTGAATCTTTCAGACGTCCAGAATGAATATTCTCATTTTTACTGGAATAAAACTCATTCCGTCTATAAGATAGTTAACTCTTATCTGAAGCAAATGGTTTTATTATTGACTGAGGCCGTAAAACATATCTGAGCCCAAATCTCCTTTATGTAGAATTCTGAAATGTAAAAAATTGAACAGATCAATGAAATATTTCTACAAGAAAGACCGAGACTCATCTTATGCAAAATATCTATATCTATCTATCTATCTATCTATCTATCTATCTATCTATCTATCTATCTATCTCCTATCTATCTATCTCCTATCTATCTATCTATCTCCTATCTATCTATCTCCTATCTATCTATCTATCTATCTATCTATCTATCTATCTATCTATCTATCTAATCCAACTGTATCTTTAGCGGCACTACCACAGGCGATAAGTTCCGTGTGCCAGCGGAACGTACTTGACCAAAGTACTCAAATTAAATATCAACAGAATTTCCGCAGCACAACTTGTATTGAAAAAACTTTGTGTTGTTTATTTCATATCAAAGTGCAAAGAAAAAAACATGCGTGCAGCACAGCAAAAAAATCGAAGTTCGATGCGACGTTTCGGTGACCTCCGTCACCCTTTTCAAGCATGCTTGAAAAGGGTGACGGAGGTCACCGAAACGTCGCATCGTACTTCGATTTTTTTGCTGTGCTGCACGCATGTTTTTTTCTTTGCACTTTGATATGAAATAAACAACACAAAGTTTTTTCAATACAAGTTGTGCTGCGGAAATTCTGTTGATATCTATCTATCTATCTCCTATCTATCTATCTATTTATCTATCTATCTATCTATCTCCTATCTATCTATCTATCTCCTATCTATCTATCTATTTATCTATCTATCTATCTATCTCCTATCTATCTATCTATCTATCTATCTATCTCCTATCTATCTATCTATCTATCTATCTCCTATCTATCTATCTATCTATCTATCTATCTATCTATCTATCTATCATTTATCTTCTATCTATCTCCTATCTGTATCCTATCTATCTATCTATCTATCTATCTATCTCCTATCTATTATCTATCTATCTCTCTATCATTTATCTTCTATCTATCTCCTATCTGTATCTATCTATCTATCTATCTATCTATCTATCTATCTATCTATCTATCTCCTATCTATTATCTATCTATCTCTCTATCTCCTATCTATCTATCTATCTATCTATCTATCTATCTATCTCCTATCTATCTATCTATCTATCTATCTATCTATCTATCTATTTATCTCCTATCTATCTATCTATCTATGTATCTATCTATCTCCTATCTATCTATCTATCTCCTATCTATCTATCTATCTATCTATCTCCTATCTATCTATCTATCTATCTATCTATCTCCTATCTATCTATCTATCTCCTATCTATCTATCTATCTATCTATCTATCTATCTCCTATCTATCTATCTCCTATCTATCTATCTATCTATCTATCTATCTATCTATCTATCTATCTATCTATCTATCTATCTCCTATCTATCTATCTATCTATCTGTCTATCTCCTATCTATCTATCTCATATCTATCTATCTATCTATCTATCTATCTATCTATCTATCTATCTATCTATCTATCTCCTATCTATCTCCTATCTATCTATCTATGTATCTATCTATCTATCTCCTATCTATCTATCTATCTATCTATCTATCTATCTATCTCCTATCTATCTATCTATCTATCTATCTATCTATCTATCTATCTATCTATCTATCGGAAATGGACAGCACAACAAGTCCCAGTGAATGGGTGCCAGCGACTGAGGTTCAGACCAGTACCAAATTAGTTAGTTGTAGCAATGAACTACAAAAATCGTGATAAAAGTAGTAATTTATTCAACCAAACATGTTATAAAGTGCAACACACTAAAACTACACACATCATGTGTGTAGTTTTGCTGTGTTGCACTTTATAACATGTTCGGTTGAATAAATTACTACTTTTTTCATGACTTTTGGAGTGCAGCGGATGCTTTCACCTCAGTTGGAGTGCTGCTGTACTTTCTTCATTGGATATTATGGGGAGGGCTTTGCAATCTGGCAGACATTCCTCCAAAGTTAGTCTGCTGCAGTCTGCCAGCGGCCACAAGAGGATGTTCCCGCCCCAGTTCTCTGGTGCACGAGAGACGCCACTTAAGTGCTCACAGCAGGGAGAGAGAGGAGACACCGGACGTCTGCTGCTGCCGCTAGGTGAGTATTGTTTTGTTTTTTGCTCTTACATAGGGATGTCTACATAGGGGTGAGGTATGCTAACAAACGGGGATGCCTACATGGGGTGAAGACGTTAACATACAGGGGGATGCCTACATGAGAGGACGCTAATTACCAGGGGAGATGACTACATAGGGGAGAGATGGCCTTACTACCAAGGGGGATGTCTATGGGGGGAGAGGCTTACAGGGGGATGTAGGGGTACCTACATAGGGGATACTACCTGTTGGGGCAGCTACCTGCATAGGGAGGTCTAACTACTATATAGATGCAAAGAGGAGCCTGACTACTATATGGGGGACAGAGAGAGGTGTAACTACTATATGGGTGGCACAGAAAGGTGTAACTACTATATGGGGGTACAGAGAGGCCTAACTACTATATGGGGGCACCGAGAGGCCTAACTATTATATGGGTGGCACAGAAAGGTCTACCGACCATTTGGATACAGAGGCAACTAACCACTATATGAGGACACAGACGGGGCAGTATAGATGTGGGGGATGAGGATGGTGTATGGATGGAGTGAGGAGATTAAAACATTTTTTTTTCAGGCAAATACTATGGTGACAACTTGTAACTGAGAGACGTCCTCATAGTGGCCCAGACGCCAGATGAAGAAGAAAAGTAAGTGGTGGTATTAGTCAGTATGTGCTGGTATTAGTCAATATGTGATTGTATTAGTCAGTATGTGGTGGTGTTAGTCAGTATGTGGGGGTGTTAGTCAGTATGTGGTGGTGTTAGTCAGGATGTGGTGGTATTAGTCAGTATGTGGTGGTGTTAGTCAGTATGTGGGGGTGTTAGTCAGTATGTGGTGGTGTTAGTCAGTATGTGGAGGTATTAGTCAGTATGTGGTGGTGTTAGTCAGTGGTGATGATATAGTATCAGAAGAAACCAGTCCTGTTCCATAAATAAGAGAAGAGACTTTGGTTTTTAAATTGCAGGTGCTTTTGTGAGTATTATATTCAGATCATATACAGTCACAGATTTTCCCATGTTCCCATGTTTCGGTGGGGACACCTTTTTCTGGGAGCCTGTGTTGGAGGATGGTACTATAGGTCCTGGCATGTCCTATTGAGTAGTTGGTAGGCAGTGTTAAAAAAACATAGCCACTTTCCTCCAGAGACAGCACCACTCTTGTCTATAGTTTGGGTGGGGTTTTTCAACTTGATTTCAATGAATGGAGCGTAATTGCAAACCACACCAAGAGTGGCGCTGTTTCTGGAAGAAATTGGCCATGTTTTTCTAAGCTGGATAATCCCCTGCAGCTGAGCGGTGCGGCCTCCTTTTCCTCCTATCGACCCATGTGACGCACCCCCCTGCCCAGGGTGATTGTAGACCTGTCACTCCAGGGGTCTCTGGCAGAACGTCTGCTGGGGTGTGGTTGCCAGCCTGGAGAATTATTAAGTGCAGAGCATTGCTCCTTGCAGTATTGAATCTGACCAGGAAGGTAAATTCTGACTTTCGGAATCAGCTGCAGCACCATGTTATAAAGTCTGTCACTTCCTCTGTAGCTATCCAGCCCCTCTGGACTTCCAACCTTGTTACCTCCCAATCTTCACAATTCTTTGGTCCATTAAGGTCCAGGGCCTCAGTTTCTGAGCCATCAGGTCAAACATTTCCCAAACCCTCCTCCAATGTTCTCCCATCCAAGTCTGGGGTGTTGAGTTTTTATTCCTCCCTCACAAGGGGGCGCTCCCTCCTCCTTTGTTGAGCGTGGTGGACATGTTATTATGTAACACCTTAACCCCGGCTTAAGGGTTACTGTCCTGACAACCTCAGTACTCAAACTAAAGTCTTTAATATCTAGTGGGCATTGTGCCAAAGTTAGTGCACTGTGACTGACCCAATGGTGTAAAGTTCTGCATAGGTGTGGGTTTTCCAGGGGTGTGGGTTCTCCAAGAGTATGAGTTCTACAAGGGTGTGAGTTCTTCAAGAGTGTGAGTTCTCCAGGGGTGTGGGTTCTCCAGGGGTGTGGGTTCTCCAAGGGTGTGGATTCTCCAAGGGTGTGAGTTCTACAAGGGTGTGAGTTATTCAAGGGTGTGAGTTATCCAATGGTGTGAGTTCTACAAGGGTGTGGGTTCTCCAAGAATGTGAGTTTTACAAGGGTGTAGGTTCTCCAGGGGTGTGGGTTCTCCAAGGGTGTGAGTTCTACAAGGGTGTCAGTTATCCAAGGGTGTGGGTTCTCCAGGGGTGTGGGTTCTCCAAGGGTGTGAGTTCTACAAGGGTGTGAGTTATCCAAGGGTGTGAGTTCTACAAGGGTGTGGGTTCTCCAAGGGTGTGGGTTCTCCAAGAGTGTGAGTTCTACAAGGGTGTGGGTTCTACAAGGGTGTGGGTTCTCCAAGAATGTGAGTTTAACAAGGGTGTGGGTTCTCCAGGGGTGTGGGTTCTCCAAGGGTGTGAGTTCTACAAGGGTGTCAGTTATCCAAGGGTGTGGGTTCTCCAGGGGTGTGGGTTCTCCAGGGGTGTGGGTTCTCCAAGGGTGTGAGTTCTACAAGGGTGTCAGTTATCCAGGGGTGTGGGTTCTCCAAGAGTGTGAGTTCTACAAGGGTGGGACTTTCCCGAACCCTCCTCCAATGTTCTCCCATCCAAGTCTGGGGTGTTGAGTTTTTATTCCTCCCTCACAAGGGGGCGCTCCCTCCTCCTTTGTTGAGCGTGGTGGACATGTTATTATGTAACACCTTAACCCCGGCTTAAGGGTTACTGTCCTGACAACCTCAGTACTCAAACTAAAGTCTTTAATATCTAGTGGGCATTGTGCCAAAGTTAGTGCACTGTGACTGACCCAATGGTGTAAAGTTCTGCATGGGTGTGGGTTTTCCAGGGGTGTGGGTTCTCCAGGGGTGTGGGTTCTCCAAGAGTATGAGTTCTACAAGGGTGTGAGTTCTTCAAGAGTGTGAGTTCTCCAGGGGTGTGGGTTCTCCAGGGGTGTGGGTTCTCCAGGGGTGTGAGTTCTACAAGGGTGTGAGTTCTACAAGGGTGTGGGTTCTCCAAGAGTGTGAGTTCTACAAGGGTGTGGGTTCTACAAGGGTGTGGGTTCTCCAAGAATGTGAGTTTTACAAGGGTGTGGGTTCTCCAGGGGTGTGGGTTCTCCAAGGGTGTGAGTTCTACAAGGGTGTCAGTTATCCAAGGGTGTGGGTTCTCCAGGGGTGTGGGTTCTCCAAGGGTGTGAGTTCTACAAGGGTGTCAGTTATCCAAGGGTGTGAGTTCTACAAGAGTGTGAGTTCTACAAGGGTGTGAGTTCTACAAGGGTGTGAGTTCTACAAGGGTGTGGGTTCTACAAGGGTGTGGGTTCTCCAAGAATGTGAGTTCTACAAGGGTGTGGGTTCTCCAGGGGTGTGGGTTCTCCAGGGGTGTGGGTTCTCCAAGGGTGGGAGTTCTACAAGGGTGTGAGTTATCCAAGGGTGTGGGTTCTCCAGGGGTGTGGGTTCTCCAGGGGTGTGGGTTCTCCAACGGTGTGAGTTCTACAAGGGTGTCAGTTATCCAGGGGTGTGGGTTCTCCAAGAGTGTGAGTTCTACAAGGGTGTGACTTCTACAAGGGTGTGAGTTCTACAAGGGTGTGGGTTCTACAAGGGTGTGGGTTCTCCAAGAATGTGAGTTCTACAAGGGTGTGGGTTCTCCAGGGGTGTGGGTTCTCCAGGGGTGTGGGTTCTCCAAGGGTGGGAGTTCTACAAGGGTGGGAGTTATCCAAGGGTGTGGGTTCTCCAAGAGTGTGAGTTCTACAAGGGTGTGAGTTATCCAAGGGTGTGGGTTCTCCAAGAGTGTGAGTTCTACAAGGGTGTGAGTTCTACAAGGGTGTGGGTTCTCCAGGGGTGTGGGTTCTCCAGGGGTGTGGGTTCTCCAAGGGTGTGAGTTCTACAAGGGTGTGGGTTCTCCAAGGGTGTGGGTTCTCCAGGGGTGTGGGTTCTCCAAGAGTGTGGGTTCTCCAGGGGTGTGGGTTCTCCAAGAGTGTGGGTTCTACAAGGGTGTGGGTTCTCCAGGGGTGTGGGTTCTACAAGGGTGTGGGTTCTACAAGGGTGTGGGTTCTCCAGGGGTGTTGGGTTCTTCCGACCTCCACAATTCTTTGGTGTCAGTTTCCAAGCCATTGGGTCATACATCTCCTGGACCCTCCTCCGATGTTCTCTCCTCTCCCAGTTTTTATTCTCCCCTTTCAGGAAAAACCCAATCACAAGGGGGCGCTCCCTCCCTCTGCCCTTATTGAGTTTGATGGACATGTTACGATGTAACTGCATATCATGCTAAGGGGGCATCTCCCATCCCATGAAGGGTGATACATGGTGGCAGAGTGTATGTTGGTATTACACATCATCACATCATGGGACCCCAGCTCCTTCTTCCTCACGTCCACCCTCCTCACCGAGACCTCTACTCTGCTCCTGAATGGAGATGCAGCGATCCCACCATAAAAAGCTTCATTGTTAGGTGAAATTCTCTCACATTTTGGACAATATTACAGATTCGCATTGTTTAACGTGAAGCCGTCACTTCTATATTCCATCTGTCTTCCCGCTATATGATTATTACCGTTATCTACGTTACTGCAGGTTTTACCCAATTAGGTAAGAAATTGATTTTAAATTTTCCTTATCTGGCTCCTTGGGGTCACGTCTGGATTACAGTCCACAATTTTAATGCAAGAAAAAACTAATTATCTTTTTTTTTTTTTTTTTGTGCCTGAACATGCGCTAATATACAGGACGCCGATGATGGTATTTGTGTAACGTTGTATCAAATCCTGAACACAATGGACGCTGATCGCTGATCGGGGATTGTTACACATGAGGTGCGTCACTCAATGTCACCTGCTGTATAAAATCATCATTATGGGAGGTACGAGGCATGAGATACCGCGCATGACAAATAGATGGCTACTTATCGAAGGGAACGTCCACTTCCATCGCTCCAATCCATGGAGAACCGTAACACATTGCTGCAAATACGCAGGATTAACCCCTTCCCGACCTCCCAAATTTAGAATTTTGTCTTATATCCTCTTATTCTCAAAGACTTTCTATTTTGTATTTTTTCCTTGCACGTTAATTTTTACCATATAGTTTATTATGAAGCCAGAAAAAAAACTACTTGGTGCATAGTAGTAGTGCAACAATAACAGTAGTGCAAAACCGAAAAAGAAAATGCCCAAATTGTTTTTTTCCCAGTTCAGTGGATGATACAAGATACATTTATTCTACAGGTCAGTACGAATCCTGTGATACTGAACCTCAGTGGGGTTTGTAGAAGTAAAAAAATATATACAGTGGTGCCTTGGATTACGAGTATAATTCGTTCCGGGCCCGTGCTTGTAATCCAAATCCACTCTTAAACCAAAGCAAATTTTCCCATAAGAAATCATAAAAATGCACACAATTGATTCCACACCCCAAAAGTAATGATTTATTATTCTGAAAAACATGTAAAACAGATGAAACAAACATTCAGAAACAGCAGAATCTGTGATATTATAAGTTACTGTACAGGAATGGAGAGGATGGGTTACACAAGGGCGGACAGAGACTGCAGGGAGCAGGAAGGAATGAGCAGGACAGATGTGGGCACATACATGCAGCGCTCTCTGTCCGGGGAGAGAGGGGTTACAGCTATGGAGAGATTACCTCCACAGTCCTGTCCTCTGATGTAAGCCCCAGCCTGAAGTGGATCTGCTATGATTTGGAAGGTGAGGGACACTTCCTGGGTCAGAGTACAGGGCTGTAAACCCCGCTATGCAGACTATGCCCCTCCTCCACTCCCCTCCCACCCAGTACAGGGAGCTCTTAAACCAAAGCAATGCTCATAAACCAAGTCACAATTTTGAAAAACTGTGAGCTCTTAAACCAAAATGCTCTTAAACCAAGTTACTCTTAAACCAAGGTACCACTGTATAAATAAAAAACCAACGACAAAAATGTGTGTGTTGCCGTGATCTGACCCCTATGATTTTATTTATTTTACTCATTTATGTCACTGACCATGCAGGACTTTTATTAAGGGAACAACTTTTTCAGCCAGTTTTAACTTGGAATACCCCTTTAACTGCTTTAACAGATCAATGTAATACATATATATTGCAATGATCTATGTGTGCAATGGAAGTTTTTGCAACTTTTTAATTCATTTTGTGTCTTCTTAGACAGCAAAACCCTGATACTGTGCCTCCATGGGTCCCCAATCTGACTTACAGCATAAGACTCCATTCACATGGAAAAAAAACTGGCTCCTTGTCATACTGGCTGTCTATGGGAGGCTTGCGCACCTCCTCTCTCCGTGCCTCGCTGCTTGGAAGAATTGACATGTCAATTCTCCCACGTGGTGAGAGGAGCCGTGCAAGCCTCCCATAGATAGCCAGCATGACATGGAGGCAGGCGGGATTCCACAGCGGTGAATTCCACTAGTTTTACTCTGTTTTACGCTGAATTCCCCCAGCTTTACTCCATGTGAACGAAGCCTACGGCACTTAAAACTGTCCAGAGCAGGAGAGGTTTTCTATGGGGATTTGCTGCTGCTCTGGACAGTTCCTGACATGGACAGAGGTGGCAGCAGAGAGCACTGTGTCAGACTGGAGAGAATACACCACTTCTTGCAGGACATACAGCAGCTGATAAGTACTGGAAGACTGGAGATTGTTAAATAAAAGTAATTTACAAATCTATATAACTTTCTGACACCAGATGAGTTTTTTTTTTTTTTTAGTATGGAGTACCCCTTTAATTTGCTGTGGATTTTTTGCTAAGGTTTCAAAAAAACAAAAACAAAAAACATAACAGCATGAAATCCCGAGTGGATTACACACATGTAAACCCCTAAAAGTGGAGTCTCAGGACCCAGAAGCCTCATGTTCCTCCATCTTTTGGTGCCATCTATGTCAGTTGCGAGAGTGTGAGTTGCAGAAACCCTTTAAGGATCGTATTTTAACAAACTGCTCAATGTGTATAAATGGCGATTCCTCCCCAGTCAGCAGGACGTGCGCTCCCAGCGGAGGAAGCCATCTTGATGGGATTAATATTTATGAGAGTTCAGCTGATCAATTCCTCGGCCCGGTGACATAACCTTGGCAACTCATTTTTGTAGATTTTTTGGAAATAATTCCTGCTTAGTCCCAGCAATGTTATATCCATAATGAATAAGTATTAATGAAGTGCAGCTACCCAGGAGCCGCGGCCTGCGCTGTATCTATAGGGATCCGACGCCGCAGGTAACTATCATCTATCTATCTATCTATCTATCTATCTCCTATCTATCTATCTATCTATCTATCTATCTCCTATCTATCTATCTATCTATCTATCTCCTATCTATCTATCTATCTATCTATCTATCTCCTATCTATCTATCTATCTATCTATCTCCTAACTATCTATCTATCTATCTATCTATCTATCTATCTATCTATTATCTATCTCCTATCTATCTCCTATCTATCTATCTATCTATCTATCTATCTATCTATCTATCTATTATCTATCTATCTCCTATCTATCTCCTAACTATCTATCTATCTATCTATCTATCTATCTATCTATCTATCTATCTCCTATCTATCTATCTATCTATCTATCTATCTATCTATCTATCTATCTCCTATCTATCTCCTATCTATCTATCTATCTATCTATCTATCTATCTATCTATCTATCTATCTCCTATCTATCTATCTATCTATCTCCTATCTATCTATCTATCTATCTATCTATCTATCTATCTATCTCCTATCTATCTATCTATCTATCTATCTCCTATCTATCTCCTATCTATCTATCTATCTATCTATCTATCTATCTATCTCCTATCTATCTATCTATCTATCTATCTCCTATCTATCTATCTCCTATCTATCTCCTATCTATCTCCTATCTATCTATCTCCTATCTATCTATCTATCTATCTATCTATCTATCTATCTCCTATCTATCTATCTATCTATCTATCTATCTATCTATCTCCTATCTATCTATCTATCTATCTATCTCCTATCTATCTATCTATCTATCTATCTATCTATCTATCTATCTCCTATCTATCTATCTATCTATCTATCTATCTATCTATCTATCTATCTATCTATCTCCTATCTATCTATCTATCTATCTCCTATCTATCTATCTATCTATCTATCTCCTATCTATCTATCTATCTCCTATCTATCTATCTCCTATCTATCTATCTATCTATCTATCTATCTATCTATCTATCTCCTATCTATCTATCTATCTATCTATCTATCTATCTATCCATCTCCTATCTATCTATCTCCTATCTATCTATCTATCTATCTATCTCCTATCTATCTATCTATCTATCTATCTATCTATCTATCTATCTCCTATCTATCTATCTATCTATCTCCTATCTATCTCCTATCTATCTCCTATCTATCTATCTCCTATCTATCTATCTATCTATCTATCTATCTCCTATCTATCTATCTATCTATCTATCTATCTATCTATCTATCTCCTATCTATCTATCTATCTCCTATCTCCTATCTATCTATCTATCTATCTATCTATCTATCTATCTATCTATCTATCTATCTCCTATCTATCTATCTATCTATCTATCTCCTATCTATCTATCTATCTATCTATCTCCTATCTATCTATCTATCTCCTATCTATCTATCTCCTATCTATCTATCTCCTATCTATCTATCTATCTATCTATCTATCTATCTATCTATCTCCTATCTATCTATCTATCTATCTATCCATCTCCTATCTATCTCCTATCTATCTATCTATCTATCTATCTATCTATCTATCTATCCATCTATCTCCTATCTATCTATCTATCTATCTATCTATCTATCTCCTATCTATCTATCTATCTATCTATCTATCTATCCATCCCCTATCTATCTATCTATCTCCTATCTATCTATCTCCTATCTATCTCCTATCTATCTATCTCCTATCTATCTATCTCCTATCTATCTCCTATCTATCTATCTATCTATCTCCTATCTATCTATCTCCTAACTATCTATCTATCTATCTATCTATCTATCTATCTATCTATCTCCTATCTATCTATCTATCTATCTATCTATCTATCTCCTATCTATCTATCTATCTCCTATCTATCTATCTATCTATCTATCTATCTATCTATCTATCTCCTATCTATCTATCTATCTCCTATCTATCTATCTATCTATCTACTATCTATCTATCTATCTATCTATCTATCTATCTATCTATCTATCTCCTATGTATCATCTATCTATCTATCTATCTATCTATCTATCTATCTATCTATCTATCTATCTATCTATCTATTCAATTCAAAAAAGCTTTATTGGCAGGTCCAAAATAAACATTTAGCATTGCCCAAGCAACAGAGTATAATAGATGGAGTGTGGGGGGGGGGGTCATTTGGGGAGGAGGGTGTATACGGGGTAAGGGGCAGGATTGGGGGATAATAGGGCGTACAACAGTCCATGGTATCTTATAATCCTCTCAGCCGGTGGCAGGTGGAGACATACTGGGCCGCTACTTCCATGGTGGCCTCTTCTTCCCCCAGCAGAATGTGGAGTTTCCTCTCCTCATCTATGGAGGTGAAGTCCG
Organism: Dendropsophus ebraccatus; assembly: GCF_027789765.1. Classification (NCBI taxonomy): domain Eukaryota; kingdom Metazoa; phylum Chordata; class Amphibia; order Anura; family Hylidae; genus Dendropsophus; species Dendropsophus ebraccatus. The sequence continues at coordinate 7,377,928 of NC_091465.1, read as the reverse complement.
GGATGATGGTGGAGAGTCTCTGGAAGTAGGTGACCCTGGTGGATGATGGTGGAGAGTCTCTGGAAGTAGGTGACCCTGGTGGATGATGGTGGAGAGTCTCTGGAAGTAGGTGACCCTGGTGGATGATGGTGGAGAGTCTCTGGAAGTAGGTGACCCTGGTGGATGATTGTGGAGAGTCTCTGGAAGTAGGTGACCCTGGTGGATGATGGTGGAGAGTCTCTGGAAGTAGGTGTCCCTGGTGGATGATGGTGGAGAGTCTCTGGAAGTAGGTGACCCTGGTGGATGATGGTGGAGAGTCTCTGGAAGTAGGTGACCCTGGTGGATGATGGTGGAGAGTCTCTGGAAGTAGGTGACCCTGGTGGATGAGTATTTGCTGCAGTGTAGCAAGAAGTGGGCCTCATCCTCCAGGTCTCCCTGCTCGCAGTGCCGGCACAGTCGGCTCTCCCGCGGCTTGTATGTCTGTCTGTGCCGCCCCGTCTCTATCTCCAGGCTGTGGGCGCTCAGTCTATAGAGGCTTAGGGTCTGCCTGTGTTTGGGGTGGTGCAGCCTCTCCAGGTATGGCGCCATGGTGTAGTCTCTCTGCAGTGACTGGTAGATGGTGAGTTTCTGGGAGTTACTTATTTCTCTCCTCCATTCCTCTGTATATTGCCCCTGGTATGTCTCTGTGTATTGCCCTTGGTATTCCTCTGTATATTGCCCCTGGTATGTCTCTATCACCCCCTTTATTTGGGCTTTTGTCAGGGCATGTTGTGGGGTTTGGCTGGACTGGTGGTGGATGCCCTGTTGGAGGGCACATTGGGCTCCACGGCTCAGGGAGGCTTTGTGGTGATAGGAGTCTGGGCTGCTTCTCTGTGGAACCATAGTGGGAACCTGCCCAACTCTGCCCGACACGCCATGTTGGAGGTGCTGTGATGGACCTGGAGGAGGTACTTGCAGAACTCCAGATGAAAGGTCTCTTTTGGGCTTGGATCCCATTTTGACTGGTCTGGGTAAGTGGCCGGACCCCAAACCTCACTGCCATAAAGCAGGATTGGGGCAATGACGCCATCAAAGATTTTTAGCCAGACCCTCATTGTTGGTTTGAGGTGGTACAGTCGCTTTCGTATGGCATAGAAGGTTCTGCTGGCTTTTCCCTTGAGGACCTCTATTGCAGACTTGAAGCTCCCTGATTGGTTAAGCTCCAGGCCCAGGTATGTGTAGCTGCTGGTGTTCTCCAGTACTGACCCGTTTAGTGTGAAGGAGGAGGAGATGGAGGCTTTTTTCTGACCCTTCCTCTGGAACACCATGACTTTGGTCTTCTTAGAGTTGATGGGTAGCGCCCATGTATTGCTGAATTTCTCCAGGACTGACAGGCTTTCTTGGAGCCCACTCTCTGTGGGGGACAGCAGCAGGAGGTCATCAGCGTACAGTAGGAACTTCACCTCACGGTCATGCAGAAAGAGGCCGGGGGCTGAGGAGTCCTCCAGAGCTGCAGCCAGTTCGTTGATGTAGATGTTGAAGAGCGTTGGGCTCAGGCTGCAGCCCTGTCTGACTCCTCGGCCCTGCTGGAAATAAGCCGTCCTCTTGCCGTTCACCTTTACGCTGCATTGGTTCCCAGTGTATGAGCTCTTGATGACATCATACGTCCTCCCTCCTATCCCACTCTGCAGGAGTTTCAGGAATAGGCCCGGGTGCCACACGGGGTCAAACGCCTTCCTAAAGTCCACAAAACAGGAGAAGATCTTGCCCCGTTTGGTGTTGTGGACGTGGGTCTTGGTGAGGCTGTGCAGGGTGTAGATGTGGTCGGTGGTGCGGTGGTTCGGCATGAACCCGGCTTGACTTTTACTGAGGACCTGATGCTGTGTGAGGAAGGTGAGGACTCTTCTGTGGATGATACTGAGGACCTGATGCTGTGTGAGGAAGGTGAGGACTCTTCTGTGGATGATGCCGCTGAATAGCTTCCCCAGATTGCTGCTCACACAGATCCCACGGTAGTTCGCTGGGTCGTATTTGTCCCCACTTTTATGGATGGGGGTTATGAGGCCTCGGTTCCAGTCTTGTGGGAAGTGTCCGGAGCTCAGGACAAGGGTGAACAGTTTGGCCAGTGCAGCGTGGATGTCTGGCGGGCTGTATTTCAGCATCTCGGGGGGGATGCCGTCAGCACCACTGGCCTTTCTGCATCTGAGTAGAGTGATGCTCTCCTGTATTTCCTGTGTGGTGATCGGCCGGTCCAGGGGGGTCTGGAAGTCCTTGATTGCCTCTTCCATGTGCCTCAGTTTTATGGTTATTTCTTTTTGTTCCTGGGTTTGCTCTTCTTTAGGGATGTTTTTGTAGAGGTCCCTAAAGTAGTTGAGCCAGATGGTGCCATTTTGGATATCTATCTATCTATCTATCTATCTATCTATCTATCTATCTCCTATCTATCTATCTATCTATCTATCTATCTATCTATCTATCTATCTCCTATCTATCTATCTATCTATCTATCTCCTATCTATCTATCTATCTATCTATCTATCTATCTATCTCCTATCTATCTATCTCCTATCTATCTCCTATCTATCTATCTCCTATCTATCTCCTATCTATCTATCTATCTCCTATCTATCTATCTATCATCTATCTATCTCCTATCTATCTATCTATCTATCTATCTATCTATCTATCTATCTATCTATCTCCTATCTATCTATCTCCTATCTATCTATCTATCTATCTATCTCCTATCTATCTATCTATCTATCATCTATCTATCTATCTATCTATCTATCTATCTCCTATCTATCTATCTATCTATCTATCTATCTATCTATCTTTCTCAGACAATAGAGCTTACATTCTCCCCATCCGCCTCCATTCTGTACAATCCTCCTGATCCGGCTTTATTCCTCCGTCCCTCTCACTTATCTCCTTCGTCTCTTTATTAACTTGGGAGCTGAATCCTGGACGGGCTCTTTATTATGCTGCCGGTGTAATAAGACTTTGGTGGTAATTTAAAATAATACCCAGCAAATAAAATTTAACAGCTGGTAATATCGCTTTATTTCTAAAGATGAAGATAATTATTTAAAAGGAAAAAAAAAAAAAAAGTAAAGACGAGCGCAATACAAAAAAGTAAAAAAATCTAGGCCATAAAATCTAAATCTCCTCCTGCGGTTGAGACCATTGCAGAGAGTTTCTTAATTTTCTTATATGAATAGAACCTGGATCAGTCGGCTTTCCGAAAATGCAGAAATTAATTCGATGAATATAAAGTTTTTGTATTTACAATTTATTCATTTATTTTATTGTGTTTTCTTTATATTTTTTAATAATAAAAAATGATTAGATTTATTTATTTTTATAAAAATGTCACTTTTGCGCCACCTTCACACAACCTTTGTTTCCGGCGGTATATTCGGACAGGCGTCATTTTGAGGTAAAAACACTGCCATAGTTTGAGAAAACTGACCTAAAATTTTTAGAAAATGAAGATTGTGGAAGTGAGCGGAATTCGAGGCGTGGGCCCTTTAAATCTAGAATTTCGTTTTCCGTAGTGCGTTTGCGTAGAAGGTTACCATGTTATCACCTGAGATTTCTGCCTTTATCTCTAAGAGTTTGTTGTGGTGACGCAGGATCAATAATTTACCCAGGTGCGGGGAAGAGGGTCTTAAATAATTCACTCTGGTTTATAATGCAATCTGCTGTTTATACCAAACCTCCATTTTAAATCCCTCTCTTGACGATAAAAAAAAAAAAAAACCCTGTTCAGCGAACGGCGTCAAAGGCTGCGTCGTCAGATTATACAGCGGCGCTCGGCGTCTTCCCTAGTGAATCTCCATAGGAAGCTGCTGCTGGGATCAAGTCAGTTTCCATGACAAAGTTTGATCCCCGGTCGACATCAATATCGGATTATTTTCCAATTCGTGGGACGAGATTTGATGGAAAAAAAAAAGCTTTGAGGGGAAAATTCATGATTTTGTTCTTTTTATTTTCAATTAAATTGTTCTTTATGTCATTGTTACCGTGTGTTATTTATATCAGGTGATGGGATTTTTATAATGACTCTTCTCATTGGCTGTTTCTGGGACTGTTTATTTTGCATTCAAGGTGTTTTTGTTTCTTTCTTTTTTTTTTGTTAGAGTGTTTTTTTTTCTTTATTATATATTTTATTTCTTTATATATATTACAGCTTTACTACTTCAGAATATAACCTATTGTTTAAAGGGGTACTCCGGTGTAATTTTTTTTTTATTCAAATCGGCCAATGCCACAACATTATATATATTTGTCATTTCCAGTTTAATTCTCCAGTCTTCCAGTACTTATGAGCTGCTGTATGTCCTGCAGGAAGTGGTATATTCTTTCCAGTCTGACACAGTGCTCTCTGCTGCCACCTCTGTCCATGTCAGGAACTGTCCAGAGCAGCAGCAAATCCCCATATAAAACATCTCCTGCTCTGGACAGTTTCTGACATGGACAGAGGTGGCAGCAGAGAGCACTGTGTCAGACTGGAGAAAATACACCACTTCCTGCAGGACATACAGCAGCTGATAAGTACTGGAAGACTGGAGAATTAAAGTAGAATTAAATTACAAATCTCTGGCACTAGTTGATTTAAAATAATTTTTGTTTGTGAACTATCCCTTTAAATCAGACGATAAACACTTCTATTTCTAATGAAAATTCCGGTATCAGTAAATTTCAGCCCCGGGTTTTCCCATGATGGGACGTTTATATCATGGCGCACATTGACTATGATTGGCGTTTTTAATTTCCATCTAAGCAAAGAATTTCGTTAGTGTGATTTACAGCAGATTTATGCGCGTGGTCACGCCTCCTAATAAACGTGACGCATTTTTACCCATCTCACCGCTAGAAAATTAAAATTGGTGAAGGGGGTAAAGAAGTGACCTTTTATTCCACATAGTAAATCTGTCATTACAGGTGAGGAGCAGAATGAAGGAAAACTGTAAGGATACATGGCGGCACGGCCGCTCACTGCTTAGTGGAGACGAGACAATTTGCCAAAAGTTTGGGTCGGCTGTGTCCGTGGTTACCAGGCAGTCTACGGGCGGCATCCATCTTCTCCAGGCAGCGGGATTCCAATGCTGATCAGTCAGGTTTGTGCGGACCGGAACTTTGGGCATGTTTGCTGATTGCTAGTGGTTAGTACTGTGGCCGTGCGGCGCGGGGGCTATGACATAACGGCCCTATCACTCAGAGCAATAACTGGCTGGTTATCAGCTGAATCAGACGATCATCGCTCTGTGCAATAGAAACAACGATCAGCAAATGAAACGATCATTGGTCCGGAACTAAAATAATCAGCTGTCGGGTGCACGTGGCTACATGTAATAGCGATGCATGGCTTATGGCTAATGATTTCATAAACTCCATTGTCTCCGGTCATCTCCTGCCCTCCGCTTGTGGTCCCGGCCAGTGATTGGCTGAGCGGTCTGTCAGCTCAGAGATTGCTCTGAAGCTGCAGCGTGTGGTGCCGGGAAGCAAGCAGAGGGCAGACCGGGAAAAGTGGAGGGGAGAACAGGAGAAGCGGAGGGGAGAACAGGAGAAGCGGAGGGGAGAACAGGAGAAGCGGAGGGGAGAACAGGAGAAGTGGAGGGGAGAACAGGAGAAGTGGAGGGCAGACCAGGATAAGTGGAGGGGAGAACAGGAGAAGCGGAGGGGAGAACAGGAGAAGCGGAGGGGAGAACAGGAGAAGCGGAGGGGAGAACAGGAGAAGTGGAGGGCAGACCGGGAGAAACGAAGGGCAGACCGGGAGAAACGGAGGGGAGAGTGGGAGGAGCGGAGGGGAGAACAGGAGAAGCGGAGGGGAGAACAGGAGAAGCGGAGGGGAGAACAGGAGAAGCGGAAGGGAGAACAGGAGAAGCGGAGGGGAGAACAGGAGAAGCGGAGGGGAGAACAGAAGAAGCGGAGGGCAGACCGGGAGAAACGGAGGGCAGACCGGGAGAAACGGAGGGCAGACCGGGAGAAGCGGAGGGGAGAACAGGAGAAGCGGAGGGGAGAACAGGAGAAGCGGAGGGGAGAACAGGAGAAGCGGAGGGGAGAACAGGAGAAGTGGAGGGCAGACCGGGAGAAACGGAGGGCAGAGTGGGAGAAACGGAGGGGAGAGTGGGAGGAGCGGAGGGCAGACTGGGAGAAGCGGAGGGGAGAACAGGAGAAGCGGAGGGGAGAACAGGAGAAGCAGAGGGGAGAACAGGAGAAGCGCAGGGGAGAACAGGAGAAGCGGAAGGGAGAACAGGAGAAGCGGAAGGGAGAACAGGAGAAGCGGAGGGGAGAACAGGAGAAGCGGAGGGGAGAACAGGAGAAGCGGAGGGGAGAACAGGAGAAGCGGAGGGGAGAACAGGAGAAGCGGAGGGGAGAACAGGAGAAGCGGAGGGGAGAACAGGAGAAGCGGAGGGCAGACCAGGAGAAGTGGAGGGGAGAACAGGAGAAGCGCAGGGGAGAACAGGAGAAGCGCAGGGGAGAACAGGAGAAGCGGAAGGGAGAACAGGAGAAGCGGAGGGGAGAACAGGAGAAGCGGAGGGGAGAACAGGAGAAGCGGAGGGGAGAACAGGAGAAGCGGAGGGCAGACCAGGAGAAGTGGAGGGGAGAACAGGAGAAGCGGAGGGGAGAACAGGAGAAGCGGAGGGGAGAACAGGAGAAGCGGAGGGGAGAACAGGAGAAGCGGAGGGCAGACCGGGAGAAACGGAGGGCAGACTGGGAGAAGCGGAGCGCAGACTGGGAGAAGCGGAGGGCAGAGTGGAAGAAATGGAGGGGAGAGTGGGAGAAGCGGAGGGGAGAACAGGAGAAGCGGAGGGGAGAACAGGAGAAGCGGAGGGGAGAACAGGAGAAACGGAGGGCAGACTGGGAGAAGCGGAGGGCAGACTGGGAGAAACGGAGGGGAGAGTGGGAGAAGCGGAGGGGAGAACGGGAGAAGCAGAGGGCAGACCGGGAGAAGACCGGGAGAAGCAGAGGGCAGACCAGGAGAAGCAGAGGGCAGACCAGGAGAAGCAGAGGGCAGACTGGGAGAAGCAGAGGGCAGACAAGGAGAAGCAGAGGGCAGACTGGGAGAAGCAGAGGGCAGACCAGGAGAAGCGGAGGGGAGAACAGGAGAAGCGGAGGGGAGAACAGGAGAAGCGGAGGGGAGAACAGGAGAAGCGGAGGGGAGAACAGGAGAAGCGGAGGGGAGAACAGGAGAAGTGGAGGGCAGACCGGGAGAAACGGAGGGCAGAGTGGGAGAAACGGAGGGGAGAGTGGGAGGAGCGGAGGGCAGACTGGGAGAAGCGGAGGGGAGAACAGGAGAAGCGGAGGGGAGAACAGGAGAAGCGGAGGGGAGAACAGGAGAAGCGGAGGGGAGAACAGGAGAAGCGGAGGGGAGAACAGGAGAAGTGGAGGGGAGAACAGGAGAAGCGGAGAGGAGAACAGGAGAAGCGGAGGGCAGACCAGGAGAAGTGGAGGGGAGAACAGGAGAAGCGGAGGGCAGACCAGGAGAAGTGGAGGGGAGAACAGGAGAAGCGGAGGGGAGAACAGGAGAAGCGCAGGGGAGAACAGGAGAAGCGGAAGGGAGAACAGGAGAAGCGGAGGGGAGAACAGGAGAAGCGGAGGGGAGAACAGGAGAAGCGGAGGGGAGAACAGGAGAAGCGGAGGGCAGACCAGGAGAAGTGGAGGGGAGAACAGGAGAAGCGGAGGGGAGAACAGGAGAAGTGGAGGGGAGAACAGGAGAAGCGGAGGGGAGAACAGGAGAAGCGGAGGGCAGACCGGGAGAAACGGAGGGCAGACTGGGAGAAGCGGAGGGCAGAGTGGGAGAAATGGAGGGGAGAGTGGGAGAAGCGGAGGGCAGACCAGGAGAAGTGGAGGGGAGAACAGGAGAAGCGGAGGGGAGAACAGGAGAAGCGCAGGGGAGAACAGGAGAAGCGGAAGGGAGAACAGGAGAAGCGGAGGGGAGAACAGGAGAAGCGGAGGGGAGAACAGGAGAAGCGGAGGGGAGAACAGGAGAAGCGGAGGGCAGACCAGGAGAAGTGGAGGGGAGAACAGGAGAAGCGGAGGGGAGAACAGGAGAAGTGGAGGGGAGAACAGGAGAAGCGGAGGGGAGAACAGGAGAAGCGCAGGGGAGAACAGGAGAAGCGGAAGGGAGAACAGGAGAAGCGGAGGGGAGAACAGGAGAAGCGGAGGGGAGAACAGGAGAAGCGGAGGGGAGAACAGGAGAAGCGGAGGGCAGACCAGGAGAAGTGGAGGGGAGAACAGGAGAAGCGGAGGGGAGAACAGGAGAAGCGGAGGGCAGACCAGGAGAAGTGGAGGGGAGAACAGGAGAAGCGGAGGGCAGACCAGGAGAAGTGGAGGGGAGAACAGGAGAAGCGGAGGGGAGAACAGGAGAAGCGCAGGGGAGAACAGGAGAAGCGGAAGGGAGAACAGGAGAAGCGGAGGGGAGAACAGGAGAAGCGGAGGGGAGAACAGGAGAAGCGGAGGGGAGAACAGGAGAAGCGGAGGGCAGACCAGGAGAAGTGGAGGGGAGAACAGGAGAAAAGGAGGGGAGAACAGGAGAAGTGGAGGGGAGAACAGGAGAAGTGGAGGGGAGAACAGGAGAAGCGGAGGGGAGAACAGGAGAAGCGGAGGGCAGACCGGGAGAAACGGAGGGCAGACTGGGAGAAGCGGAGGGCAGAGTGGGAGAAATGGAGGGGAGAACAGGAGAAGCGGAGGGGAGAACAGGAGAAGCGGAGGGGAGAACAGGAGAAGCGGAGGGGAGAACAGGAGAAACGGAGGGCAGACTGGGAGAAGCGGAGGGCAGACTGGGAGAAACGGAGGGGAGAGTGGGAGAAGCGGAGGGGAGAACGGGAGAAGCAGAGGGCAGACCGGGAGAAGACCGGGAGAAGCAGAGGGCAGACCAGGAGAAGCAGAGGGCAGACTGGGAGAAGCAGAGGGCAGACAAGGAGAAGCAGAGGGCAGACTGGGAGAAGACCAGGAGCATGGAGAGGTAATGTTTAAAAGTTTAGGGCAAAGGCCGCATTGCCATCGCTAACTAAACATATACACAGCCCTTGCTATACAATTATCGAGCCGTGTAATAGGCTTAGTAAGTCTGAGCATGTCTAGCTTACATTACTGTGATGTCCCCTTCATATTAGTTTGGCTACTTTTAAGAACTGTAAAACTTTTAATGACCTTTGCTTCGCTTTGTCACGTCCAGATCACCATAAATTTTTATTTTTGCATAGGGGGCGCTCTTTTCCTCCAGAACGAGCTGTAGCTTCTATTGATGATATTTTGGGGTGGATGGGAGTTTTTGATCAATTTTTGTTCCATGGACAAAAACAATCTGACTTCTGACATTTAGTATTTTCGTTTTGTTACTGCTCTCACCAAATGGGATTATATTATAGAGACTCTGGCAGTAGGTTTATGGTGTCCTATCTAAGAGTGGCATAAACTAGTGATAGAGAAGCTGAAGAGAATGATAGATCACTTACATTGTCCTGTGCAACTAATTTGAAGATATTCTCCTGAATAACACTAGTCCTATGCATTATGTGCATGTGCTGAGTAGTCCTGGATATTATTGAGCATCAGCACACTCCTCCTACCAGCTGCTGATTGGCAGTTATCTACCCATGCTGTGTATAGGCAGACAACTGTCAATCAGCAGCTGGAGGGCGGGGGCAGGGGGGCGTCATTGTGTTCACCTTCTCTGTCACTAGTTTATGATGCTCTCATTTAGGGCGGCATACACCTAGTGACAGATTCCCTTTAAAGAATTTAAAAAAAGAAAAAAAAAACATTTCATAGGGTCATGAGAAAAGTGTAAATAGGTCAAACCCCAACTGATCACTACAACCAGTTAAGCGCATTGATTCCCAGCTCTGTGTTATGCCCGGTTCACACTACATGTTGCAATCTGTTTATATCAATGAATTTATGCAAAAAAAAAAAAAAAAACTATAGAAAAACGGATGAAAAAACATGTGCACATCAGTTATTCCAATAACTTCTATAAAAAAAAATAAAAAGGATAAAAAAAACAGATATAAAACGCATCCTTTTTTTAGCTCACACAAAAATGTGGTCAATCACGTTTTTGTGTATGCTCAAACAACGGATCCATTTTGATCAGTTTTTTTAATTCTTTTTTTTTTTTTTTTTTTGCAATGAAAGTCAAGGGAAAAACAGATCAAAATGGATACACACAAAAAATCTATTATTTGCATAAAACAGATGAAAAAAAAAAAAACAGGTTGCAAAAACACAGTGTGAACCCGGCCTAAGTCTATGAGACGTCTTGTGTCCTGTACACAAAAAGCAGAGAGAAGTGCCAGGTCTAATGTTTAGATGGAGTCTGAACACCCATAATCCAATGCAGCAAAAGTCTAGGAAATGTAAAAACTTTTTGTAACACTCACAGACCTTTACGTTCTTTATAGTGTCAATTTTTTTATTATTTGAAATATGGGAAAAGCAGGTTGATTTTGGAGTCAGCATTGATACTGTTGGGTATGGAGCGGTCTCAGCTCGCCCGACACAGGGTGGAGGCTTAAACTATAACATATGCTTGAAAGTGGTAAAACTTTTCATTCTACAATAGTTAAAGGGGTATTCAATGGTGTCAGAAAGTTATACAAATCTGCAATTCACTTCTATTTAAAAATCTCCAGTCTACTGATACTTATTAGCTACTGTATGTCCTGCAGGAAGTGGTGCATTCTCTCCAGTCTGACACAGTGCTCTCTGCTGCCACCTCTGTCCATGTCAGGAACTGTCCGGAGCAGGAGAGGTTTTCTATGGGGATTGCTGCTGCTCTGAACAGTTCCTGACATGGACAGAGGTGGCAGCAGAGAGCACTGTGTCAGACTGAAGAGACCACACTACTTCCTGTAGGACACACAGCAGCTGATAAGTACTGGAAGAATAGAGTTTTTTGAGGTTTTTTAAATAGAAGAAATTTACAAATCAACATAAATTTCTAAGACCATATGAATTGAAAACAAGAAAAAAAAAAAAGAAAAATATTTTCGCCGGAGTACCCCTTTAAACCCCTTAATAAGTGTTTTGGGGGTAGAGGCATAACCTTCTGCTTCTATGTATTTGTGGATAAAACACAAGTCAGGGCCCCTTTAATTCCATCCCTCCCTCCTTCCTATTCTTATATATATTGAAATTTCCACCATATGTTGTGAATATACTTATACAAAACTGATTTTCTATGTTCCGGAACATTCTCAGAAATTCGCAGAGGAGATCTCGGTAACTCGCCATGATTACTTTCTAAGCTCTGCGCTAAAGTGACAGGATTAGCACAACAGATGGTAACTTTTTCCGCATGCAGAAAATACATGATCTTTGCGGAGAAGTTACCTCTGGTTGACAGTACAGGGGCTGTAATGCAGCGATGCACACCGCGGGGGGCGCTGCCAGGTGCTCGTCAGAAGAGTGGTAGATTTCATGGACATTTCAGCAAAGACTTTTCTGCTCCTCCCTGGCAGATCTGTAGTATTCTGTCTCAGAACTGGCTGTATAAAATGCTTTTAAAGGGGTACTCTGACGGAAAATAATCTACTGGTGTCAGAAAGTTATATAGATTTGTCATTTACTTCTAGTTAAATATCTCCAGTCTTTTAGTGCTTATCAGCTGCTGTATGATCTGCAGGAAGTGGTGTATTCTTTCCAGTCCCCTGGGATATCACTGTGTGCAATAGCCCTGTATTATCTCCATGTGCATTATGTTACTACTCTGACGTTACTGTGGGCATTGCCGTTGCCATAACATTAAGGGGGTATTCCACTCAAACATAACCTTTGATATGTTGCTGCCCATGGTGAGACTAACAATTCCTTCCATACGTGTTAATATGTATTCAGTCTCCTTCCCCCAGTCCTCAGCTGCTGCTTTCTGCTGAAGACACAAAAATATATGTGTGAGCCTTTGTCTCTTTCTCCCCCTCCTCTCTCTCTCTTCTGAGACGGCTGATGTAAACAAGTCCCTGACTGGCTGTATCTGCAACATTGTAGCTTCTTTGTAATGCTGGGAGGATTAATAACAGTGAGTTCATTGCCAACCTGACCTCAGAATAACCCTTCCAGCAATACAAAGAAGCTACAAAGTTGCAGATACAGCACGTCAGGGACTTGTTTACATCAGCCGTTTCTCAAGGGAGGGGGAAGAGGAGGAGGAGACAGAGAGAAAAATTCACACACAGATTTTTGTGTTTTCAGCAGAAAGCAGCAACTGAGAACTGGGGGAAGGAGACTAAATAGATAATAACAAGTATGGAAAGAATTGTTAGTCTCAAAAGTTATGTGTGAGTGGAATACCCCTTTAACCCTTAGACGACCCAGGGCGTATAGTTACGCCATGGAAGTCTGTCCTCAGACGACCTAGGGCGTAACTCTACGTCCTGGGTGTTTCTCCCGCTATGAAGCGCGCTCCGGAGCGGAGCGCGCTTTATAGCAGGTGGGGGCCGGCTGCAATCAGCAGCCGGGACCTCACCAGTAATGACACGCTGCAGCGATCGCGGCGTTTAAGTGTAAGTGACAGGGGGAGTCCCCTGTCACTTACCGATCGGGACCCCCACAGTGTGACTGCGGGGGTCCCGATTGTTAAAACGGACCGCCGGAGGTCTCTCACCTGCCTCTGTGCGGTCCGATGAGTAGGCTCAATGAGCACATCGCCGATAACACTGATCAATGCTAGGCCTATGGCATAGCAATGATCAGTGTGTGTAATCACACTAGTGTATGTAAAAGTCCCCGAAAGGGACTTCAAATGTGTAAAAAAAAAAAAAAAAAAAGTTAAATTCACTAACACACTACCCCAAAACCCCTCCCCCAATAAAAGTTAAAATCACCCCCCTTTCCCATTATATAAATAAAACATATAAAAATAAATAAACAAATAAACATATAATATACCGTAGCGTGCGCAATTGTCCGATTTATTAAAATATAATAAGCGTCATTGCGAAAGGAGAACGGCGTACACGAAAATAGGGGGAAAAGTGCGCGGATTACCGATTTAATGTTACATTATATATATAAAAAAAATTATAAAAAGTGATCAAAACATCCGATCTTCACAAATATGGTATTAGTAAAAAGTAGAGATCATGGCGAAAAAAATGACACCCCATACAGCCCCATAGGTGAAAAAATAAAACTGTTATAAGCGTCATAATAGGCCCATTTTATTTATAATTAATTGCCAAAAAAAAGGATTTCATTTAAAAAATATATATATAACATTAGAGAATCTGCGTAACCTGCATATGGTTGTGTTCGGACTGACCTATAGAATAATAGTGTCATGTCGCTTTTGCCATATAGTGCATTAAGTAGACACAGGAACCCCCCAAACGTTACCATATTGCATTCTTTTTTACGATTTCACCAATTTACATCTTCATAAATAATATATTTGGGATTCCGTCATACATGTTATGGTAAAATGAAAGACGCCATTACACAGTACAACTATTCCTGTGAAAAACAAGCACTTACATGGCCTGTAGATAGAAAACTGAAAGTGCTAGAGCTCTTAGAAAGGGGGGAGGGAAAAACGAAAACACTAAGATCAAAATTTGCGCGGTCCACTGGGTCATTTTGGGCCTGGTCCTCAAAGGGTTAATGTGTGCATTGGTATTAATATTGCAATGTCCCTGAACAGGTTTGCCATTGCTGTTCTGTTCTGTGTAGTATATGTTTTCTGGGCTGAATGTTTCTTTCTGCACTTCCACCACTAGATGTCTCTCTATACTGCATACTAATGTAAGGTACAGCTAAAGGAAGGTTTCCTAAGGGTTATCTGTATATGTAACTGATTGCATGTATTGTATATGTTTATGCCACCAGCTCAGAGTTGGCTGAAGACCAATCCCTGCTGAGGGTTCCTCCCATTAGTCCTTCCTCTATTCCACTAATTTATCGAAGGTTAGGCTCATAGTCTCCTGTGTCCTTTCCTTTTATCACTTGCTGAGGTCCTCATACAGTGAGGAAGTGCAGCGGCTGCAGTAGTGGATCCACTGGGTCATAGCTAGTAATGGCAGAGTCGCATCAGGGAGCGGCCAGGAACTCAAGCTGCAAAACCTGCTAGAGCCTAAAGGAGAACTCTAACAGAGTGGGGAATGTGGTCCAAATCCGTGTCACTCAGTGCCCTCAACCAGCAATAGGCGGATCATCATAGCCGTGAATGCAGGTACTTTCAAGCTTATTGATACCGAGACAACGTGGCCAGAGCTCCTACAGTTGAGAACCCAGTTTCTGGATAGGTCCTCCCTTAGGGTAGTCCACTACCACCAAGTCTAAAGTACCCCCAAGAAACCTGTAATTTTCTTAAGGAGACTGTGCCAAGCTTAAAGAACCATTTTAGTGATATGGTTTCAAAAGTGCCCATAAAATGGGTAAAATGACACAATGGGCTCTGCTGCACCTTCCATGTGAAGTAACAAAGGACGGTGTATACTGATATATACAAGAATTCTCCTTAATTATATTCCACATTATTGTAATGGTAAAGTTAATTACAAGAAGTGATAAAGTTCTAAATCACTGGAAAACGTGTTACACAACAAATCACACTGATATATAGAACTGAAAGAAATATAAATAACTGGTAACCGCAGCCAAAAACTTTAAATGGTTTATGAAATATAGTCAATATCCAAAGATCTGTTTTCAACTAAATTGTTCTCATTTAATGTTTTTACTACCAGCAACCTTGAATATGTGCAGTGTATTATACGAAGACTAAAACAAATTGGCCTGTCTACTATAATACCCCCCATTACATTAATAGAACTACTATATTACTGCCCCTCTGCATAAGGATACTACTAATGATGCCGCCTGCTATATACAAGAATATAACTACTATAATACTGCTCCTATATACAGGAATATAACTACTATAATACTGCCCCCTATATACAAGAATATAACTACTATAATACTGCCCCCTATATACAGGAATATAACTACTATAATACTGCTCCCTATATACAGGAATATACTACTATAATACTGCCTCTATATACAGGAATATAACTACTATAATACTGCTCCTGTATACAGGAATATAACTACTATAATACTGTTCCTATATACAGGGATATAACTACTATAATACTGCTCCTATATACAGGAATATACTAATATAATACTGCTCCTATATACAGGAATATAACTACTATAATACTGCTCCCTATATATACAGGAATATAACTACTATAATACTGCTCCTATATACAAGAATATAACTACAATAATACTGCTTCTATATACAGGAATATAACTACTATAATACTGCTCCTATATACAGGGATATAACTACTATAATACTGCTCCCATATACAGGGATATAACTACTATAATACTGCTCCTATATACAGGAATATAACTACTATAATACTGCTCCTATATACAGGAATATAACTGCTATATACTGCTCCTATATACAGGAATATAACTACTATAATACTGCTCCTATATACAGGAATATACTACTATAATACTGCTCCTATATACAAGAATATAACTACTATAATACTGCTCCTATATACAGGAATATAACTACTATAATACTGCTCTTATATACAAGAATATAACTACTATAATACTGCTCCTATATACAGGAATATACTACTATAATACTGCTCCTATATACAAGAATATAACTACTATAATACTGCTCCTATATACAGGAATATAACTACTATAATACTGCTCCTATATACAATAATATAACTACTATAATACTGCTCCTATATACAGGAATATAACTACTATAATACTGCCCCTATATACAGGAATATAACTACTATAATACTGCCCCCTATATACAGGAATATAACTACTATAATACTGCTCCTATATACAGAAATATAACTACTATAATACTGCTCCTATATACAGGAATATAACTACTATAATATGCACAAGCCAAAAAGACAGAAATGGCTGCACATCGCACCCATGGCTGACACGAAAGCTTATTCAGCTACATCTAAAACCAACATCAGAAGTTAGTATATAATTTGGCCAAACCATATTGCCTCATGTACCACGTGCAGGTCTTCTGATACACATGAGTCCCTAACCAAAAAACATCACTGTGCCGGTCAGCGACCACAATCCCCGCAAAACGTGCACAAGCAGAGAAGGGGGGCCACGGAATGGCCCTGCAACCCCATTGTCACAGGACCAGACCCTAAAGGGCCCCCCCCCCCCGGACCCCGCAGGCGCCACCGGCGAAAAAAAAGTGGACGCCAAGTGTAGGGACCCATGTGTATCAGATACCGGCACGAGGTACATGGGGCAGTATGGCTTGATCAATTCATACACAAAATTCTGATGTGTTTTTTATTTAGCCTAGCGGCACTAGTATCAGCCATAGGTGTGAGGTGCAGCACTCTGTTTCTTCAATGAACCACATTTTGTTTCTCTCTTTTCTCCGTGTTTTGCACTCCGCCTGGTGAGACCCACATGACCGCAATTAGCAGGAGACACCTGAGTGCTCATGGTTTTAATCCCTCCTGTCTTTTCCCATTCTGTCTGCAGCAGCTATGGTGAGCGCAATACCTCATCCAGACTTGTGCTGTTTGGGGGCGACCTTCTCCGCCGGCGGTGCTGGCCGGGTTCTGGTGTGGTGTTTTTGGGTCTGGTCCTGTGACATGGGGGTCGCAGGGCCGTCCCATGGCCCCCGTTCCCTGGCTGTGCACGCCTGCGGGGTTGGTGGCCACTGACCGGCACGGTGTGGACTTAGTGTAGGGACCCATGTGTATCCGATACCTGCACGCGGTACATGGGGCAGTATGGCTTGATCAATTTATACACAAAATTCTGATGTGTTTTTTATTTAGCCTAGCGGCACTAGTATCAGCCATAGGTGTGAGGTGCAGCGTTCTTTTTCTTCCCTGAACCATATAACTACTATAATACTGCTCCTATATACAGGAATATAACTACTATAATACTGCTCCTATATACAGGAATATAACTACTATAATACTGCCCCTATATACAGGAATATAACTACTATAATACTGCTCCTATATACAGGAATATAACTACTATAATACTGCTCCTATATACAGGAATATACTACTATAATACTGCTTCTATATACAGGAATATAACTACTATAATACTGCTCCTATATACAAGAATATAACTGCTATAATACTGCTCCCTATATACAGGAAAATAACTACTATAAAACTGCTCCTATATACAGGAATATAACTACTATAATACTGCCCCCTATATACAGGAATATAACTACTATAATACTGCTCCTATATACAAGAATATAACTACTATAATACTGCCCCCTATATACAGGAATATAACTGCTATAATACTGCTCCTATATACAGGAATATAACTACTACAATACTTATCCTATATACAAGAATATAACTACTATAATACTGCTCCTATATACAGGAATATAACTACTATAATACTGCTCCTATATACAGGAATATACTACTATAATACTGCCCCTATATACAAGAATATAACTACTATAATACTGCTCCTATATACAAGAATATAACTACTATAATACGAACTGGAGAGAATGGAACGGCTGCACATCCCATCTATGGCTGATACTAATGCCGCTAGGCCTATATTAAAAATCAACACCAGAGTGTCTGTATATGAATTGATCAAGCCATATTGCCCCGTGTACCACCGCGCAGGTCCTCTGGTCCACACGGGTCCCTACGCTAACTCCACACCGTGTCGGTCAGCGACCGCCAACCCCGCAAAGCGAGCAGGTGCAGGGAAGGGAGGCCATGGAACGGCCCTGCAACCCCAATGTCACAGGACCAGACCCAAAAAGCCCCACCAAAACCCGGCCAGCACCACCGGAGGGGAAGGCTGCCCCCAAACGACACAAGTATGGATATGGTATTACACTTACCATTGCTGCTCTCACAGAATGGGGAAGACCAGGGCCGGGACAAGAAGTTTTGGTGCCCTAGGCAGAGAAGGCAAATGGCGCCCCCCCCCCATCCCAGTGTTATCAGAATTGGTGCGCCACAGACAGTATAGTGCCCTGAAAGTGCCCCCACACTATATTATGAGCCCCAATACACACAGTAGTATTTGCAGTGGGTATCCAGAAGCTGTAACCTTGGTGTCTGAACACCTTAATACAACCTGACAGTTCTCCCCCCGATTTTCTGAAAGCAATGTTCCAGTACCGAACAAAACTTCAGAGGGAAATGTGTTTCGAATACCTAGGTGTTACTCTATATACAATAGCATAGTCACCTATATTACTGTATATACAATAACAGTCACCTATATTACTGTATATGCAATAGCATAGTCACTTATTACTGTATATACAATAGTAGCACAGTCACCTATATTAGGTGACTATGCTATTGTATATACAGTAATATAGGCGACTATGCTATTGTATATACAGTAATATAGGTGACTGTGCTACTATTGTATCTACAGTAATAAGTGACTATGCTATTGTATATACAGTAATATAGGTGACTATGCTAGTGTATATACAGTAATATACGTGACTGCTATTGTATATACCAGGGGTCCTCAACTGGCGGACAGCTAACCGGACCCCTGGTCAGACCTCCTAACCGCCCCGGATCCGGTCCGTCCCGGGGAAGTTAGGAGGTCCCGCTCCCCACCGCACTGCCTCCCGCCCCATAGGCGTACTGTCCTTAGATGTCAGTACGCCTGTGGGGCTGGGGGCAGTGTCGGTCCGGCCCCCGGCTGATACGCGCTCTCTGGGGACGTCGCGGGGATTCCCTAGCAGAGCGCGCACCACAGACCTCAGTGTACGCTGCCGGCCTGAACTTCCCGGAACTACAGGCCGGCAGCGTACACTGAGGTGACTGGTGCGCGCTCTGCTGGGGAATCCCCGGCATAACCCTAGAGAGCGCGTATCAGCCAGGGGCCGGACCAGGAGAGGAGAAGAAGACAGGCGCGGGAGCGAGGTGATAGGTGAGTTGTGGTTGGTTTGTTTTTTTTGACTGGGAGCCATCTATAAGGGGAGAGCGCACAGGGGGGGCTATATACTACAGGGGGGACTTCACAGGGGGGCTATATACTACTGGGGGGAGCTCACAGGGGGGCAATATACTACTGGGGGGAGCTCACAGGGGCTATATACTACTGGGGGGAGCTCACAGGGGGCTATATACTACAGGGGGGAGCTCACAGGGGGCTATATACTACTGCAGGGACCTCACAGGGAGCTATATACTACAGGGGGAGAGCACAGGGGCTATATACTACTGTCCGGAGCTCACAGAGGGCTATATACACTACAGGGGGGCTACATACTACTGGGGGGAGCTCACAGGGGGCTATATTCTACGGGGGGAGAGCGCACGGGGTGGCTATATACTACAGGGGGAGAGCACAGGGGTGCTATATACTACTGTGGGAAGCTCACAGGGGGCTATATACTAAAAGGGGAGAGCACAGGGGGCTATATACTACTGGGGGGAGCTCACAGGGGGCTATATACTACAGGGGGAGAGCACAGGGGGGCTATATACTACCGGGGGGAGCTCACATGGGGGCTATATACTACAGGGGGAGAGCACAGGGGGGCTATATATTACTGGTGGGAGCTCACAGGGGGGCTATATACTACTGGGGGGAGCTCACAGGGGACTATATACTACTGGGGGAAGCTCACAGGGGACTATATACTACAGGGGTAGAGCACATGGGGGGCTATATACTACAGGGGGAGAGCACAGGGGGCTATATACTACTGGGGGGAGCACATAGGGGGGCTATATACTACTGGGGGCGAGCTCACAGGGGGGCTATATACTACTGGGGGGAGCTCACAGGGGGCTATATACTACTGGGGGGAGCTCGCAGGGGGCTATATACTACTGGGGGACAGCGCACAGGGGGCTATATACTACAGGGGGTGAGCGCACAGGGGGGCTATATACTACTGGGGGAGAGCGCACAGGGGGGCTATACACTACTGGGGGAGCGCGCACAGGGGGGCTATACACTACTGGGGGAGCAACAGGGGGACTATACACTATTGGGGGAGCAACAGGGGGGCTATATACTACCAGAGCAGTCACCCCCTTTGTACCTAATATCAAAGGCCTGGTGAGAGAGAAAAAATGCCAGTTTTCCCCACTAATAAGCAGCAATTCTGTACATAAATAGTTGAACGTTTGTGAAAAGTAACAAAACACGTTTCCTACTGATGTTCAGCTCGGACCGTCACCTGACTATAGACCCCGGTAAGAGGACCTTCACTAAAAGTTGTTGAGTACCCCTGGTATATACAGTAATATAGGTGACTATGCTATTGTATATAAAGTGTATATACAATAGCATAGTCACCTATATTACTGTATATACAATAGCATAGTCACCTACGCTTTTCTATTCAAACTGTGAAACATGAACACAAAATGCAGTGTGAACCTGAGCTTATACATACCTTCCAGTAATATACATAGAGAAAAAACTACATACTGTATACAGACATGTTTATGTATATACACACAGACACACACTTATGTATGCGAATACATTTATGCATATACATACACTTTTATGTACAGTATATATACACACACAGGCACACATATATGTATACAGACAGGCAGTATATATACATGTATACACACACACACACACAGATACACACATTTATGTACAATATATATTTATATATACACACACACACACACACCAGCTACCTCCCATCTAGGTGTGTGGCTGGTAATGCTGCACATTCCCCCACGCTGCCGTCCTGCACCAGGTCAGACGCCTCCTGGGAGTGGGAGCTCAGCCAGAGCAGTGTCCTCAGCAGGAGGCCGCCCCTCCCCCCTCCTATGTACAGCAGCAGCTGAAGACTCACAGGCTGTGAATCTCCCGACATGGGGCTGATGTAATCACCTCCTGTGTGCTGCTTCCGGGTTCGGCCTGGTGGCGCCCCCTGCTGTTTGGCACCCTAGGCCATCGCCTACCCCTGCCTACTCTTTGTCCCGGCCCTGGGGAAGACATAGGGTCCAGACATGTGAGCACAGGCATATCCTGCTAATTTTGGTCATGTGGGTCTTATAAAGGAGTGCGAGCTGTTCAGAGAGGGAGAATTGTAAAACACGAACTGGAGAGAATGGAACCGCTGCACATCCCATAACTACTATAATACTGCTCCTATATACAGGAATATACTACTATAATACTGCTCCTATATACAGGAATATAACTACTATAATACTGCTCCTATATACAAGAATATAACTACTACAATACTGCTCCTATATACAGGGATATAACTACTATAATACTGCTCCTATATACAGGAATATAACTACTACAATACTGCTCCTATATACAGGAATATAACTACTATAATACTGCTCCTATATACAGGAATATAACTACTATAATACTGCTCCTATATACAGGGATATAACTACTATAATACTGCTCCTATATACAGGACTATAACTACTATAATACTGCTCCTATATACAGGAATATAACTACTATAATACTGCTCCTATATACAGGAATATACTACTATAATACTGCTCCCTATATACAGGAATATAACTACTATAATACTGCCCCCTATATACAAGAATATAACTACTATAATACTGCCCCATATATACAGGAATATAACTACTATAATACTGCTCCTATATACAGGAATATAACTACTATAATACTGCTCCTATATACAGGAATATAACTACTATAATACTGCTCCTATATACAGGAATATATCTACTATAATACTGCTCCTATATACAGGACTAAAACTACTATAATACATCCGGATGGTACTGATGGAGATTATGCGGTAATGCGATGACTCTCTATCTGTATATCGGTGAGTGATATACTGTATTGCTCACAATGGGCCTGGACTAGTTGTACCGCTTTTTGTTGCCCTTTAGAACATTGTAGTCGAGCTCCATAAACTGAACTTTCTCGCAGTTTTCCCCCCTGTTCACGAGGCTTTTTAAGCATTTTGATGAAGAGCGCCCATTACAGTGAACAAATAGTTACCTCGGCATGGCGGTGCCTTCTATCTGTCAATTACATTAAACTTGCTGCCAAAACAGCACAAAATGGGAGAGATTTGTATTGCGATGGCCGCGCTCTGTTTTCGGAGTAAAGTGCACCCGTTTCTGCAAGAAAACATAAAGTAAAGCACTTCTCAGGTAGGAGATTGATCTATTAGCGGACACATTATTTAATGTTACCTTCCATGCGGTAATGAACATTTATCTGTTGTCTTCTCCCCGATGCATTTCTGGTCACGTAGCAGCCGCCAGCATTGTCAGACGTGGGCTGGGGGTTAGTGAGGCCCGAGCTGCAGGCACTGTACTCTGCCAGTTATCAGTGGGCACAGGCTGGCGAGGGCGCTGTGCTCTGATTTGTGCATATAAGGTGCAGAATAGGTAGTCACACCCAGACCGCGGAGCCTTTAGGGGCCTGTACCATGTAAGGAGAGAGAAATGACACATGGGGCGGTATTATAGATTTTGTATTGAGCTTCAGCCTACTGGTTGAGATAGTTTAGTTTAAGTTAGGGTGCAGTGATGCTTTTCTGCCACTAGGTGTCACTGTGCTCAGATGCTGTACTGTGTTATTCCTGGTGCAGGTTCCGAGGGGGCGGAACATGAAGAATGAAAGAGGTTTAAAGGGGAACTATCAGCAGGTTGGAGGAATCTAACCTGCTGGGCATGGGGCGTCAAGGCTAACGGTATGTGTCTTACATTCATCCTCAGTGTCATTCCTATGCTGTAACTTGTGCCCAGTAAGCTGTTGGGAGCACTGGGGGGCATGTCTACCGCCCCTCCCAGCACCAATTCAGCCCTTTCCCCTCCATTGATAATCATTACAGGAGGGGGGCTGTAGCCCCCCCACACACAGTTATCTGCCCCTCCCCCAATAATTATCAATGGAGGTGGGCAGATCACTGTGAATACCAATGGAGGGTGTGGCACGGGGGCAGGCCAGATCGGTGCTTGGAGGGGTGGTAGGTATGCCCCCAGTGCCCCTAACAGCTACAGGATAGTTAGATTCATCTAACCTGCTCATACTTCCCCTTTAAATCCTCCCGGGAATCCCTGTGTCATGCTCTGCCCCTGAGGATCTGTCTTGGCTCTGCCTGTAACTCCCAGAGCTGCACTCACATTCTATACAACAGCCGGTTGTGGATATTCTATAAGTGTTTGAGATAAGTATACCCCATAAATATGTGACCCCCATATCGGTGGTCCCCATTCTTTGGCAGCTCCCACTATGCCCTGATTGCTGGAGAACCAAAGACTGGGGGGCACCACCTTATAGGACCCCAATAAGTGACTATAACCGATGTCACCCCAATATAAGATCGTCATAGGGCCCCTCAACCTTATAGCTCTGGACATTATGGGCCCCTCCGGCTCCTGGGTCCATACTCTGCCCCTATAGATGCCCAGGTCCATTCCTCTATCTATCTATCTATCTATCTCCTATCTATCTATCTATCTATCTATCTATCTATCTATCTATCTATCTCCTATCTATCTCTCTATCTATCTATCTATCTATCTATCTATCTATCTATCTATCTATCTCCTATCTATCTATCTCCTATCTATCTATCTATCTATCTATCTATCTATCTATCTATCTATCTATCTATCTATCTCCTATCTATCTATCTCCTATCTATCTCCTATCTATCTATCTCCTATCTATCTATCTATCTATCTATCTATCTATCTATCTATCTCCTATCTATCTATCTATCTATCTCCTATCTATCTATCTATCTATCTATCTATCTATCTATCTATCTCCTATCTATCTCCTATCTATCTATCTATCTATCTATATATCTCCTATCTATCTATCTCCTATCTATCTCCTATCTATCTATCTATCTATCTATCTATCTCCTATCTATCTCCTATCTATCTATCTCCTATCTATCTATCTTTCTATATACAACGAATAGTCCGCAGCACTCCAAGTTGTGAAACAAAAAGTGGTATTTATTCCAAATATATCATAATATCAAAAATAGTGACATGCAGCAAATAGACGCGACGTTTCGGCAGCCTCTACGCTGCCATTCTCAAGCGTGTCTTCAGTGAAACAAACTCATATATTTATCCACACATGTGAAATACAAAAAAGCTTTCCATTGGTTCCTAAAGTGCATCAATTAGTCCACACTCGTGTGGACACATATGTGAATCTTAACCCTTTGTGTACATTACGATTGCATATACTGCAAATATACTAGTGAACAAGTAGTGAGTGCAGGCTTGAAAATGTTATGCGAGAGACTGGCTCTCTAATAGATTAACAAATGTCCAAAAATAAATGTCCAAAAATAAAAAGTCCAAATATGCATCCATGTGGTAATACCATGAAATCACCCTTGCTTGTACTTGAGGAACGTAGGGCTCCGCATCAGATGGAAATCCAGCGAGCTTGTAGTTGCTTATATCATCCACCGGCTCAGGGGGGCAGTGTGGTCTCACCATTAAGGATCATTGTAGACACCGCTTCCTAGTCACATCATCCGATCCACTAAATAGGTGAATCGAGGTGTGCATCCCAGGTTGACACCCCTTCCACGCCGGACAAAAGTGCAGCAAGGAAACGCAAGGTCTCCAACAAGTGTGAATAATGATATGACGTTCCTCAATGTAGTTACTATATCATCCACCGGCTCAGGGGGGCAGTGTGGTCTCACCAATTAGGTTCATTGTAGACACCGCTTCCTAGTCACACCATCCGATCCACTGGATAGGTGAATCGAGGTGTGCATTCCAGGTTGACACCCCTTCCACGCCGGATGGCCACTCCAGGCCGTATTACAAAAGTGCGGCAAGGAAACGCGAGGTCTCCAACAGGTGTAAATAAAAATATGAATATAACGTTCCTCAATGTAGTACTGGGTGAATTCTTGGTCCACAGGATCTACAAAACAAAAAGTATTCATGTAAATAAAGGTACAACATAAAAAATAAATGAACGTGAGTGCGTTTTCACCGAGCCCTCTCGTTGGGTATGAATACTGTTCAGACTACAAAGGGCAATTAAATTACTTGTACATTCCACTTGTCACTTTATACTCTACATTTAGTCCTTTGGGAGTCAAAGATTGCAGTTTGTATATCCAGTGTAATTCACGACGTTTCAGAGTTGTTAATCTGTCACCCCCGTATTTTAAAGGTAAGACACGGTCTATGACCATGAATTTAAGGTCCTTTTCACTATGTGCATGTTCAGCAAAATGTTTTGGGACAGGTAAATCAAGTTTTTTCTTTCTTATGGTATATCGGTGCTGTGTAAGTCTAGTCTTAATGTCATATGTTGTTTCTCCTATATAGAGTTTTTTGCACGGGCACCAGAGGGCATATATCACCCAATCAGAATCACAGGTAAGTAAATGATTGATTTTATACTGTTTGCCAGTTGTTGGGTGTATGAAATGGGTGCCTTTGTTAACAAAGGCACCCATTTCATACACCCAACAACTGGCAAACAGTATAAAATCAATCATTTACTTACCTGTGATTCTGATTGGGTGATATATGCCCTCTGGTGCCCGTGCAAAAAACTCTATATAGGAGAAACAACATATGACATTAAGACTAGACTTACACAGCACCGATATACCATAAGAAAGAAAAAACTTGATTTACCTGTCCCAAAACATTTTGCTGAACATGCACATAGTGAAAAGGACCTTAAATTCATGGTCATAGACCGTGTCTTACCTTTAAAATACGGGGGTGACAGATTAACAACTCTGAAACGTCGTGAATTACACTGGATATACAAACTGCAATCTTTGACTCCCAAAGGACTAAATGTAGAGTATAAAGTGACAAGTGGAATGTACAAGTAATTTAATTGCCCTTTGTAGTCTGAACAGTATTCATACCCAACGAGAGGGCTCGGTGAAAACGCACTCACGTTCATTTATTTTTTATGTTGTACCTTTATTTACATGAATACTTTTTGTTTTGTAGATCCTGTGGACCAAGAATTCACCCAGTACTACATTGAGGAACGTTATATTCATATTTTTATTTACACCTGTTGGAGACCTCGCGTTTCCTTGCCGCACTTTTGTAATACGGCCTGGAGTGGCCATCCGGCGTGGAAGGGGTGTCAACCTGGAATGCACACCTCGATTCACCTATCCAGTGGATCGGATGGTGTGACTAGGAAGCGGTGTCTACAATGAACCTAATTGGTGAGACCACACTGCCCCCCTGAGCCGGTGGATGATATAGTAACTACATTGAGGAACGTCATATCATTATTCACACTTGTTGGAGACCTTGCGTTTCCTTGCTGCACTTTTGTCCGGCGTGGAAGGGGTGTCAACCTGGGATGCACACCTCGATTCACCTATTTAGTGGATCGGATGATGTGACTAGGAAGCGGTGTCTACAATGATCCTTAATGGTGAGACCACACTGCCCCCCTGAGCCGGTGGATGATATAAGCAACTACAAGCTCGCTGGATTTCCATCTGATGCGGAGCCCTACGTTCCTCAAGTACAAGCAAGGGTGATTTCATGGTATTACCACATGGATGCATATTTGGACTTTTTATTTTTGGACATTTATTTTTGGACATTTGTTAATCTATTAGAGAGCCAGTCTCTCGCATAACATTTTCAAGCCTGCACTCACTACTTGTTCACTAGTATATTTGCAGTATATGCAATCGTAATGTACACAAAGGGTTAAGATTCACATATGTGTCCACACGAGTGTGGACTAATTGATGCACTTTAGGAACCAATGGAAAGCTTTTTTGTATTTCACATGTGTGGATAAATATATGAGTTTGTTTCACTGAAGACACGCTTGAGAATGGCAGCGTAGAGGCTGCCGAAACGTCGCGTCTATTTGCTGCATGTCACTATTTTTGATATTATGATATATTTGGAATAAATACCACTTTTTGTTTCACAACTTGGAGTGCTGCGGACTATTCGTTGTATATGGACATTCATACCCCTGGTTGGGGAATCTGCTGGCACCAAACTACGTTTTACAAGGTAGTGCTGCTTTTATATTCTTTTTCCTATATCTATCTATCTATCTCCTATCTATCTATCTATCTATCTATCTATCTATCTATCTATCTATCTCCTATCTATCTACCTATCTATCTCCTATCTATCTATCTATCTATCTATCTATCTATCTATCTATCTATATATCTCCTATCTATCTATCTATCTCCTATCTATCTATCTATCTATCTATCTCCTATCTATCTATCTATCTATCTATCTATCTATCTATCTCCTATCTATCTATCTATCTATCTATCTATCTATCTATCTATCTATCTCATACACTGATTATATATATTACCCCCTGTAAATCTCAGATATTGGGGATTGAGAGTTTAGTGACTTTGCTCGCAGCCACCTCTACACTTAGCGCCCAGGAAATATAGCGCTGGCCTCGGCGGCGGATGTCTCTCTAACCTTGATGGAGGTTCTAAATAATTACTATACATGTAAATAAAGCCATTTGCATTCCTTTGAAGTCTCCCTCGCTCTGTGTCGCTCTCATTTCACGAAAGGTAACTCACTTATTTTTTTTTAATCTGCATTTTCAAGCACTTCACAGGAGTTTCATTACACGTTTGTTGTAATAAAACTTTTTTTTTTCTTACCCGCACCCCCTCCCCTCCCCGCTCTCTTTACTTAGACCTTGGATGTCCCAGCATTAACACTGATTAGTTTTATTGGATGCAGAGCTGAGAGTACGGAGGCCGCAGAGCAGAGAGTATGGAGACCGCAGAGCAGAGAGTATGGAGGTCGCACAGCAGAGAGTAGGGAGGCCGCAGAGCTGAGAGTACGGAGTACGGAGGCCGCAGAGCAGAGAGTATGGAGGCCGCACAGCAGAGCGTATGGAGGTCGCACAGCAGAGAGTATGGAGGCCGCACAGCAGAGCGTATGGAGGTCGCACAGCAGAGAGTATGGAGGTCGCACAGCAGAGAGTATGGAGGTCGCACAGCAGAGAGTATGGAGGTCGCAGAGCTGAGAGCACGGAGGCCGCAGAGCTGAGAGCGCGGAGGCCGCAGAGCTGAGAGCACGGAGGCCGCACAGCTGAGAGCACGGAGGCCGCAGAACTGACAGTACGGAGTACAGAGGCCGCAGAGCAGAGAGTATGGAGGCCGCAGAGCAGAGAGTATGGAGGTCGCAGAGCAGAGAGTATGGAGGCCGCAGAGCAGAGAGCATGGAGGCCGCAGAGCAGAGAGCATGGAGGCCGCAGAGCAGAGAGCATGGAGGCCGCAGAGCAGAGAGCATGGAGGCCGCAGAGCAGAGAGCATGGAGGCCGCAGAGCAGAGAGCATGGAGGCCGCAGAGCAGAGAGCATGGAGGCCGCACAGCAGAGAGTATGGAGGTCGCAGAGCCGAGAGCGCAGAGACTGCAGAGCCAAGAGCACGGAGGCCGCAGAGCCGAAAGTGCGGAGGCTGCACACCTAAAAGTACGGAGGCCACAGAGCTGAGAGCACGGAGGCCACAGAGTTGAGAGCGCGGAGTCCACAGAGCTGAGAGTACGGAGGCCGCACCGAGACGGTCCCAATCCAGAGCTTAGCCTGCCCATCATTGTTAGATGACCTATCCACCTAATTCTCCCCCCACCCCATGTTCAACCAACTCCACTCTTCAACTCAACTAATGAGGTTGCAGCAAGATCACATGCTCAGTCTGTCTCTTATGCGGCAGTGGCCAGGATAAGAGACATCTCCTATCCCGGTCATTTAACCACCTTGATGCCGCGGTCAGTAGTGACTCCTAGGCGGTAGAACAAGCCTTGTTATCCCTCTCTGGCAGAAAGATAAAAAAGGAGCAAAAAAAAAAAAAAAGTATGAGATCTTATGTCATAATCACCTGAGAATAACATTAACACTTTAAAAACAACACAAAACTGGAAACTGAGACTTAAAGGGGAATTTCAGTAGAAAAAAAATCTTCAAAAGCAAATGGTTTCAGAAAGTTATACAGATTTGTACTTTACTTGTTTTTAATCTCCAGTCTTATACTTATCAGCAACTGTATGTCCTGCAGGAAGTTACATAGTTACATAGTTACATAGTTACATAGTTAATACGGTTGAAAAAAGACACATGTCCATCAAGTTCAACCAAGGAGGGGATGGATACAGGGAAGGGGGAGGGGTGATAGGTTCTATACATATGCATTTATATTATTTTGCTCTAAGAACTTGTCTAGGCTGGTTTTGAAGCCCTCTACTGTTTTTGCTGTGACCAGATCCTGTGGTAGACTGTTCCACAGATTCACAGTTCTCATGGTAAAGAAGGCTTGTCGCCTCCGGAGATTGAACCTTTTTTTCTCCAGGCGGAGGCAGTGCCCTCTTGTCCTTTGAGGGGGTTTTACCTGGAACATCTTTTCCCCATATCTCTTGTAGGGGCCATTTATATATTTAAATAAGTTAATCATATCTCCCCTTAAACGTCTCTTCTCCAGACTAAACAAATGTAATTCTTTTAATCTCTCCTCATAACTAAGATGCTCCATTCCCCTTATTAGTTTAGTTGCCCGTCTTTGTACCCTCTCCAGCTCTAGAACATCCTTTTTATGAATCGGGTTCCAAAACTGGACGGCATACTCCAGATGAGGCCGCACCAAAGCTTTATAGAGCGGTAATATTATATCCCTGTCCCGAGAGTTCAGGCCTGTTATATACATGACAATATCCTGCTGGCCTTAGAAGCAGCTGACTGACATTGTGTACTGTTCTGTAGTCTATTATCTACAAGTACACCCAGATCCTTCTCTATCAGTGACTCTCCCAGTGTAACTCCCCCCAGGACATATGATGCATGCGGGTTATTAGTACCCAGGTGCATAACTTTACATTTATCCACATTGAACCTCATTTGCCAAGTGGACGCCCAAACACTCAGTGTGTCTAAGTCATCCTGTAACATCTGCACATCCTCCATAGACTGTACTGTACTACAAAGCTTGGTGTCATCTGCAAAGATAGAAACATTGCTGTTAATTCCATTCTCAATATCATTAATAAACAAGTTAAACAGAAGAGGGCCCAGTACTGACCCTTGGGGTACACCACTTATTACCGGGGACCATTCGGAGTAGGAATCATTGACCACCACTCTCTGGGTACGATTATTAAGCCAGTTTTCAATCCAGTTACACATTAAATTTTCCAAACCAATAGACTTTAACTTACCCATCAGACGTCCATGAGGAACTGTGTCAAACGCTTTTGCAAAATCCAGGTACACTATATCCACAGCCGCGCCGCCATCCAGGCTTCTACTTACCTCTTCATAGAAACATATTAGGTTGGTTTGACAGCTTCTGTCCTTAGTAAAACCATGCTGGTTATCACTTATAATACTATTAGCCACTACATATTCCTGGATGTAGTCCCTTATAAGCCCCTCAAATAGTTTCCCCACAATGGACGTTAAGCTTACGGGTCTATAGTTACCTGGGGAAGTTCGAGAGCCCTTTTTGAAGATCGGCACTACATTTGCCTTACGCCAGTCCCTCGGCACAATACCAGTAAGCAAAGAATCACGGAATATTTCATACAAGGGTAGTGAAATTACAGAACTGAGTTCCCTAAGAACTCTGGTGTGCAATCCATCAGGCCCTGGAGCTTTGGTTACATTGAGTTTGTTTAATTTATCTTGGACCATATCTATAGTAAACCAGTTCAGTACATTACATGTGTTAGCAGCACTGGCCCCACCCACCTCAGTACTGGCCCCACCCACCACAGCTCCATCCTCTTTTGTATATACAGAACTGAAGAACCCATTAAGTAACTCAGCTTTCTCCTGATCCCCAGTTATTAATTCCCCGTCGCCATTATTTAGGGGTCCTACATGCTCTGACCTTGGTTTTTTTGCATTAATATATTTGAAGAATTTTTTGGGGTTTCTTTTGCTTTCTATAGCTACCTGCCTTTCATTGTGAATTTTTGCTGCTTTTATTACATTTTTACAGGTTTTGTTCACTTCTTTGTAATGTTTAAATGCTACAGCTGACCCCTCTGATTTATATTTTTTGAATGCCCCTTTTTTCTCATTTATAGCCCTTCTATCCTCGGTTGTAAGCCATGTGGGATTGGATTTTAACCGTTTATATTTGTTACCCATAGGAATATATTTGGCAGTACAGTTATTTAATGTGGATTTGAAGATTTCCCATTTATTAGCTGTATCCGTATGTGACAGCAGCCGCTCCCAGTCTATGCCCTGAAGTTCTGCCCTTAACCCAGGAAAATTGGCCCTTTTAAAATTAAGAGTTTTTGCCCTCCCAACATGCTTTTCTTTTCTACACTTTAAGCTAAAAGTCACTATATTGTGGTCACTATTCCCCAGGTGTTCATGGACAGTGACATCCCCAACCAGCTCAGCGTTGTTAGAAATAACCAGATCCAACAAGGCATCACTTCTAGTTGGCTCCTCCACAAACTGGCCCAGAAAATTATCCTGCAGGAGGTTAAGAAATTCCCTCCCCTTTGTGGTTTTAGCTGAACCGTGACCCCAATCTATATCTGGGTAGTTGAGGTCCCCCATTATCACTACTGTTCCCTCCCGGGCAGCCCGCTCTATTTGTCTATTCAACTGGCCATCTACCTCCTCAGTAATGTTGGGGGGTCTATAGATTACACCAAGAATAATTTTTTCACTCTTTACCTCCTTCTGTAGTTCTACCCACAATGCTTCCACATCATCACAGTCATCTCCCACTATTGCATCTTTTACACTCACTTTAATATCATTTCTGACATACAGACATACTCCTCCTCCCCTTCTGCCCACCCGGTCCCTTCTGAACAACGTAAATCCCTGAATATTGACAGCCCAGTCATGTGAGGAGTCCAGCCATGTCTCAGTCACACCAACCACATCAATGGACTCCTCCAGAACCAAGGCCTCCAGCTCCCCCATCTTGCTGGCTAGACTTCTGGCATTAGTAACCATACACTTTATATTACCATCGAGTTTAACCGCTTCATTATAAGAAATGGGATTTATTACTGTGCTGTGGCTACAATCATCCTCACTGTTCATCCGCAACATATGGATCTCCCTATGCACTGCTCTTATCCTCCCCCCACAGGACCCTTCTCCTCCCTCCTCATTGTTCTGTCCCCTCTCTAACCTATCTGCCACTACATTACATACTTCATTGTCCTCCCTCCACATCCCTAGTTTAAAAACCCCTCCACCCCTTCTAGGATTCTCTCCCCCAGCACAGCGGACCCCCTTCCATTAAGGTGCAAATTATCTGTGGAAAACAGATTGTACCCCAATGAAAAGTCAGCCCAGTGCTCTAAAAACCCAAACCCTTCTCCTCTACACCATGACTTGAGCCATGCATTTAACTCCCTAAGCTCCCGCTGTCTTTCCTGTGATGCGCATGGCACAGGCAGTATTCCAGAGAATACCACCTTGGAGGTCCTTCCCTTCAACTTAGCACCTAGTTCTCTAAAATTATTTTTAATAGACCTCCACCTACCTTGTATCCTGTCATTGGTTCCCACATGGACCACGACAGCTGGGTCATCCCCAGCCCCCCCAAGTAATTTATCCACCCTTTCCACCACATGCCGAACCCTGGCACCAGGGAGACAGCAAACCATTCGGTTGAGGCGGTCTTGGCGACAAATTATTCTATCCGTCTTCCTGATTATAGAATCCCCTATAACCACTAGCTGTCTAGGCCTACCTACAATACCATCCCGCCCACTACTAGTTGGACTGTTCCCCCGGCTGTGGTGTATTCTTTCCAGTCTGACAAACTGCTGCCACCTCTGTCCATGTCAGGTACTGTCCAAAGGTTGTCTATGGGGATTTGCTGCTGCTCTGGACAGTTCCTGACATGGACAGAGGTGGCAGTAGAGATCACTGTGTCAGACTGGAGAGAATACACAACTTCCTGCAGGACATACAGCAGCTGATAAGTATGGAAAGACTGGAGATTTTGAAAAATAACTAAAATACAAATCTGGAGAGCTGACTAGTGGTAGAAGCATTGTGGCATAAGTGAGTAGTTAAAAAACTGCAGTAGTTAAGGTAAGCTGTATAGGAACTGTGAATTTAACTTTATCTTGTGATATAGACTACTAAAAAAAACAAGAAAAAAACTTTATATATATATATCTGAATAAAATGTTGAACTGGTAAATTTTTTTTTTACTAGTTTGATTTGATTCACATTTTTGACGTCACATATACAGATCCACTAAACTCCTATTGGCTAATTATGATGTGTCCTATAGTTTCCTGGCACGGATCACGGCGCGGATTGTCTGAATAGACTCATAGGAGCCGATTTATTAACATATTCCCATCAGAAAATTTCAGTTTTTTTTTTATCCATTCTCCCTGCTGGTTAGGTGTTACGACATATTTACTAAAGGCGTGTGACAAAAACCTGACAAACCCATTGTTTTTGTCCTAAAAACCCACTAAATGGGTGATGGATGTGTCCTTGAAAACCCGCCACAACCAACAGATTTACAAAGCAAACCCTTATTTTTTTTTATTTTTCTATCCTATAAACCAACCACTTCTGGTGCTGCGGGATGGTCAGGATTTAAAGGGGTTATCCAGTGCTACAAAAACATGGCCACTTTCTTTCAGAGACGATTGAGATGCATTAGCATGGAAAGGGGTCTGGTGCTCACTGAGCAAGCGCTCCAAGGGGTAGATGGGGGGGAGAGTGATAGCATGGAGGTGCAGGAGGAAGAGGCAGCTAGTTGGGTCACAGTTAGAAAACGGGGTAGAGGGAAGAGTGTGAGGGAGGCCAGTTCTGATCTGGCACACCCCAACAAGTTTGCCAAATTGGCGGATGAGGGGGGATGTTGATTCAGGGGTGGCATTGCTGCAGCAGGACACTGCCTCTGAAAGCCAGGGGGGTGTCTGCTCCAGTAAGGTGGGAAACAGGAGTTCAGGGCAGGCCAGGCAGGTACTGGTAGTGGGGGACTCAATTATTAGGGGGACAGACAGGGCAATCTGTCACAAAGACCGGGATCGGCGAACGGTGTGTTGCCTTCCTGGCGCTCGAGTTCGTCACATCGCGGATCGGGCTGACAGATTACTGGGAGGGGCTGGCGATGACCCAGCAGTCATGGTGCACATTGGCACCAATGATAAAGTTAGAGGTAGGTGGCGGGTCCTTAAAAACGATTTCAGGGACTTAGGCAGGAAGCTTAAAACTAGGACCTCCAAGGTGATATTCTCCGAAATATTACCTGTACCACGAGCCACACCTGAGAGACAGCGGGAGATTAGGGAGGTAAATAAGTGGCTAAAGGGCTGGTGTAGGGTAGAGGGGTTTGGGTTCATGGAGAACTGGGCCGACTTCTCGGTCGGTTACAGGCTCTACGGTAGGGACGGGCTGCATCTCAATGGGGAGGGTGCAGTCGTGCTGGGGGAGAAGATGGCTAAGAGGTTGGAGGAGTGTTTAAACTAGGGACCGGGGGGGAGGGCAACTACAATATAGTAAGTGAAGACAGAGTAGATGGAGAGCTGGGCCTAGATTATGGAACTGGGGGTGGAGCGGCGGGAGGGGTTAGAATAGTCACTAGTGATAAAAGGAAAGGGAATATGGACAAATATATTAAATGTATGTATACTAATGCTCGAAGCCTCACTAATAAAGCTGAGGAATTAGAACTCATAATGGTTGAAGAGAAATATGATATAGTGGGGATAAGCAAGACATGGCTGGATGAGAGCTATGACTGGGCCGTTAATATCCAGGGTTATAGTCTATTCAGAAATGACCGTAAAAATAAGAAAGGGGGAGGGGTCTGTCTATATGTTACATCCTGCCTTAAGCCTATTCTGCGGGAGGATATAAGTGAAGATAATGTGAAATCTCTTTGGGTAGAAATAAGGGGAGGGAATATAAAATTCTTATAGGAGTGAGTTATAAACCTCCAAGTATAGTGGAAGAATCAGAACGTCTCCTTATAACACAAATAGATGCAGCAGCGAAGTGGGGGGAAGTCATTATTATGGGGGACTTTAACTACCCAAATATAAACTGGAAAGCAGAAACCTGCAGCTCCAGGAAGGGAAGCGTGTTTTTGGAAATAGTAAAAGATAATTACCTTTCCCAACTAGTAGAGGAACCAACAAGAGGGGGGGCACTCCTGGACCTGATCTTAACCAATAGGCCAGACAGAATATCAAAAATAGAGGTGGGGGGTCACCTAGGTAATAGTGACCATAACATAGTAAGTTTTCAATTATCCTTCAATAAAATGATTAGCAGAGGGGCTACAAAAACATTAAATTTCAGGAAGGCTAATTTCCAAAAACTAAGAGAGGACCTTGGGAACATAGACTGGGACACAGCCCTGAGATATAAGTGAGGACCCCGGGACATAGACACTGCCCTGAGATATAAGTGAGGACCCCGGGACATAGACACTGCCCTGAGATATAAGAGAGGACCCCGGGGACATAGACTGGGACACTGCCCTGAGATATAAGAGAGGACCCCGGGGACATAGACTGGGACACTGCCCTGAGATATAAGAGAGGACCCCGGGGACATAGACTGGGACACTGCCCTGAGATATAAGAGAGGACCCCGGGGACATAGACTGGGACACTGCCCTGAGATATAAGAGAGGACCCCGGGGACATAGACTGGGACACTGCCCTGAGATATAAGAGAGGACCCCGGGGACATAGACTGGGACACTGCCCTAAGATATAAGAGAGGACCCCGGGACATAGACACTGCCCTGAGATATAAGAGAGGACCCCGGGGACATAGACTGGGACACTGCCCTGAGATATAAGAGAGGACCCCGGGGACATAGACTGGGACACTGCCCTGAGATATAAGAGAGGACCCCGGGGACATAGACTGGGACACTGCCCTAAGATATAAGAGAGGACCCCGGGGACATAGACTGGGACACTGCCCTGAGATATAAGAGAGGACCCCGGGGACATAGACTGGGACACTGCCCTGAGATATAAGAGAGGACCCCGGGGACATAGACTGGGACACTGCCCTGAGATATAAGAGAGGACCCCGGGGACATAGACTGGGACACTGCCCTAAGATATAAGAGAGGACCCCGGGGACATAGACTGGGACACTGCCCTGAGATATAAGAGAGGACCCCGGGGACATAGACACTGCCCTGAGATATAAGAGAGGACCCCGGGGACATAGACTGGGACACTGCCCTGAGATATAAGAGAGGACCCCGGGGACATAGACTGGGACACTGCCCTGAGATATAAGAGAGGACCCCGGGGACATAGACTGGGACACTGCCCTGAGATATAAGAGAGGACCCCGGGGACATAGACTGGGACACTGCCCTAAGATATAAGAGAGGACCCCGGGGACATAGACTGGGACACTGCCCTGAGATATAAGAGAGGACCCCGGGGACATAGACACTGCCCTGAGATATAAGAGAGGACCCCGGGGACATAGACTGGGACACTGCCCTGAGATATAAGAGAGGACCCCGGGGACATAGACTGGGACACTGCCTTCAGAAATAAAAGTACACAAGAGAAATGGGACATATTTAAGAGCATCCTGGGTAAATCGTGTGAAGGACACATACCATATGGGAATAAACGTAGTAGAAATAAGAGAAATCCAATGTGGTAACTTCAGCTGTAAGGGGTGCAATAAGTGATAAGAAACAAGCATTCAGACTACTAAAACAAGAAGGTAGTGGGGAAGCATTGAGCAACTATAGACAGAAGAATAGAATGTGTAAAACACAAATAAAAGAAGCAAAAATGGCAACAGAAAGAAGGATAACCACAGAAAGTAACGGGAATCCCAAAATGTTCTTCACTTATATAAACAACAAAAGACGTAAAACCGAAAATGTTGGTCCCCTGAGAAATAATCTGGGTGTAATGGTGGAGGGGGAAGAGGAAAAGGCCAATCTACTAAATACATTCTTCTCTACTGTATTCACAGAGGAGAATCCCATAACAGAGAACATGACTAGGGATAATGTAAATCCTCCCATAAATCTCACCTGCCTAACACAACAAGAAGTGAGGAGACGCCTTAAAAACATTAAAATCCATAAGTCACCGGGCCCAGAAGGTATCCATCCTAGAGTTTTGCAAGAATTAAATACTGTGTTAGACAGACCGATATTCCTAATATTTAAAGATTCTATTACGACAGGGATTGTTCCACAGGACTGGCGCATAGCTAATGTGGTACCAATATTCAATAAGGGGTCAAAGAGTGATCCTGGAAACTACAGGCCTGTAAGTCTAACATCTATAGTAGGTAAAGTATTTGAGGGGTTTGTAAGAGATGCTATACTGGAGTATCTTAATGAAAACAATCTTGTGACGCAGCACCAGCATGGATTTATGAGGGATCGGTCCTGTCAGACTAATCTGATCGGCTTCTATGAGGAGGTCAGTTATAGACTGGACCTGGGGGAGGCTGTGGATGTTGTGTATCTGGACTTTTCAAAGGCATTTGATACTGTGCCGCATGAAAGGTTGGTCTACAAAATGAGGATGCTGGGATTCGGGGGAAAACGTATGCAAATGGGTAAGTAACTGGTTGTGTGATAGAAAACAGAGGGTGGTCATTGATGGAACATATTCAGATTGGGTTTTAGTTACTAGTGGGGTACCACAGGGGTCAGTGTTGGGTCCACTTCTTTTTAATATTTTTATTAATGATCTTGTAGAGGGGCTACAGAGCAGAATCTCCATTTTTGCAGATGATACTAAACTGGGTAAAGTAATCAGTACAGAGGAGGATAATATCATATTACAGAGGGATTTGGAGAAGCTAGAGGCTTGGGCGGAGAAATGGCAAATGAAGTTTAATGTGGATAAATGTAAGGTTATGCACTTGGGCCATAGAAATAATAAATACAGTTATGTGCTAAATAGTAAAACACTGGGTAAAACTACTTCCGAAAAGGACCTGGGGGTATTGGTGGATAGTAAACTCAACTTTAGTGATCAGTGCCAGGCAGCAGCTGCCAAGGCTAATAAAATAATGGGGTGCATCAAAAGAGGAATAGATGCTAAGGATGAGAACATAGTTTTGCCTCTTTATAAATCACTGGTCAGACCACACATGGAATACTGTGTACAGTTTTGGGCACCGGTATATAAGAAGGACATAGGTGAACTGGAGCGAGTGCAGAGGAGAGCAACAAAGGTCATTAAGGGAATGGGTGGGTTACAGGACCAGGACAGGTTATCAAGCTTGGGGTTATTTACGCTAGAAAAAAGACGTTTTAGGGGCGATCTGATCACAATGTACAAATATATGAATGGACAGTACAGAGATCTTTGTAGTGGTCTCCTTACTCCTAGGTCTGTAACAATGACAAGGGGGCATCCTCTACGTCTAGAGGAAAGAAGATTTCATCATCAGCATCGACGCGGGTTCTTTACTGTACGAGCGGTAAGACTGTGGAACTCTCTGCCACATGATGTTGTCGTGGCTGATTCATTAAATAAGTTCAAGGGAGGCCTGGATGCTTTTCTTGAACAATATAATATTACAAGTTATGGGCATTAGATTTCCGGTGATACGTTGATCCAGGGATTATTCTGGTCGCCATTGGAGTCGGGAGGGAGTTTTCTCCCTGTGGTGGGGCAATTGTTATCTGCCTCATAGGGGTTTTGCCTTCCCTGGATCAACACAGTAGGGTTTCCCTAGGTTGAACCTGATGGATTCTTGTCTTCTTTCAACCTTATTTACTATGTTACAACACGACTCTTGTCTCCAGTTCAGGTGCGGTTTGCAATTAAGCTCCATTCACTTCAATGGAACTGAGCAGAAAAACCCGCCCAAGCTGGAGACAAGAGTGGAGCTGTCTCTGAAAGAAAGTGGCCATGTTTTTGTAGCGCTGGATAACCCCTTTCATTTTGTCCTGCGAAAAACCTTGCAGTTTTCCATAAGGCTTGCGACACATTAATCAATTTAGAGCAAAAAAACCTGACACGTCCGACAGCATAACAGCTTATAATTGACGGACTGTTAGTAAATGAGGGCCATGGGATTGGAGGGACCCTGAAATTATCAGCGATCACGGACAATTTCACGGCACGTGTGAATGCAGCCTTAGGGCCTGCTGTGCATATACACCATGGTATATGTCGGCATACCACACGATTAGTTTACTGGTCCCTACATCTGGTCTATAATGACAGCTGGGCACTTGATGGTACGGCTGGGCACTTGATGATATGGCTGGGCACTTGATGGTACGGCTCGGCACTTGATGGTACGGCCGGGCACTTGATGGTAAGGCTGGGCACTTGATGGTAAGGCTGGGCACTTGATGGTACGGCTGGGCACTTGATGATACGGCTGGGCACTTGATGGTACGGCTGGGCACTTGATGATATGGCTGGGCACTTGATGGTACGGCCGGGCACTTGATGGTACGGCTGGGCACTTGATGGTACAGCCGGGCACTTGATGGTACGGCTGGGCACTTGATGGTAAGGCCGGGCACTTGATGGTACGGCTGGGCACTTGATGGTAAGGCTGGGCACTTGATGGTACAGTTGGGCACTTGATGGTACGGCCGGGCACTTGATGGTACGGCTGGGCACTTGATGGTACGGCTGGGCACTTGATGGTACAGTTGGGCACTTGATGATAAGGCTGGGCACTTGATGGTACGGCTGGGCACTTGATGGTACGGCTGGGCACTTGATGGTACGGCTGGGCACTTGATGGTACGGCTGGGCACTTCATGATAAGGCTGGGAACTTGATGGTATGGCTCGGCACTTAATGGTACAGCTCTGCTACCTGTACTGAACCTGCATAGTGTTCCGATCAGTGCAATGTCCTGACCTTGTTGGTCCGGCGCAGGCTCCCATTATCAGGCCACTGTTGACAATCTGGTTGCCTTTGCCGGCAGTGGTAATCTGGGTTCGGAGTTACCTGCATCTCTATATACACTGCCCCTTTGAAAGGTTTCTAATGGAAAGACAGTAGTCAATATTTGAGCTAGATTTAATTTAGATTTTAATTTCAGATGTATATTTTCCTTTTCTCGGAGTGTAATCCGCCGCATGCAAAGTAGTCGATGACCTGTGAAACTTCCCACCTCCTCCAGACATTGTTCCCTTTGGCGGGTCAGAAGATGAATATGATATTCTTCTCATAAAGCTCCAAACGGGAGAGAAGTCATCCTGTGCAACTAAAAGAGGCATCTCTTTATATCATATTAATTGGGCACAAATTCTTCACCAAAAACAAATGAGTCCGGGCGTTGGAGCGCCAGGGCTTGTTTTTTGCGGGACAATTATAATCTTTTTATTGGTACTATGAAAATATATAGAATGGAAAAACTAAAATTTTTTTATTTTGCTAAGCCAGACTTTCAGATCTTTTTTATTTGTCTGTTATTAAAACTTTATAAGGGACCTTGTTTTTTGTTAGTTTTTTGTTGGACATGCTGTAATTTTTTTTCTATTGTTTGAACATTTTATATATTTTTTAAACTTTTTAAAACACATTGGACATGCAATTTCTTGTTCAATTTAATTGTGCTGCAGTGTTACGTAATTTTTCCAGTTCCCCTGTCTCTCTCAGGGTGTAATAGGAGTGCCATCATGGCTAGCATGGAAGTCTTCACCAGGTCCCATGCTGCCAACATCCCTGCCCAATCATATTGTGGAAGGCGATCACATGACAGAGGGGGTCCCTCTGGGGCAGTAACTTTCAGACAACATATAGGGAAAGAGAGCAGAAATTCTAGCTGACTGGTTTCTCTGGGCTTTGCTCAGCTTCTTCAGGGATGGAAGGGATATGTGTCTGTGGTAGCTTGTGAATAGATGGTTCCATACTACAATTAGGACAAGGCCGGGTTTACACTGCATTTTTGCAATCTATTTTATGCAAAAACGGATGAAAAACTGACGCATTTGTGCACATCCATTTTGATCCGTTTTTCCATTGACTTCTATTAGAAAAGTATAAAAAAAAACTGATCAAAATGCATCTTTTCTTATCCGTTTTTCATCTGTTGTTTTTGCATAAAATGGATTAAAACAACTAATTGCAAAAATACAGTGTGAACCTGGCGTAAGCTGTCCACCCACCTCCATTGTGTTACTATGTTTCAGGTTGTAATGAATAGAAAAAAAGTAATTACTAAGCTGATTTTCAGAATAGATGACAGTCTAGCAGGGGAAGGGCGATGACAGATGTTTGATAGCAGGAGTAGGAAGCATTTTTGTCTGATAAGAGATAATATAAACTTTCCTTTATTCGCATGTCCTGTTTACTGAAACAACAGCGCCTGTTTAAAGGGGTTATCCAGCGCTACAAAAACATGGCCACTTTCTTTCAGAGACAGCACCGCTCTTGTCTCCAGTTCAGGTGCGGTTTGCAATCAAGCTCCATTCACTTCAATGGAACTGAGCAGCAGAAACCCACCCAAGCTGGAGACAAGAGCAGGGTTGTCTCTGAAAGAAAGTGGCCATGTTTTTGTAGTGCTGGATAACCCCTTTAAAGTCGATCCTGGCGGGTGGCAGCAGATGTCAGCTGTATAACACAGAGAGGCATATGGACCAGGCTCAAAGGATTTTGCTAAAGGTATTAATATGCTTCCATAAGAATATATGCTGGATAAGCTAGTCAGCTGGCATGTGTGTCCTCGCAGTGTGAATGGTTGCCTAAGAATCACAACCCTTTCACCCACAATCCTCTATGATCCAGAACAAATAACCAAACTCAAAATTAGTTTTCTACTCTGGCAGACCGGTCCTTTCATGCTGCACACAGTGGTCGTTCATTTGACCGTCCGGCATGTAATACCGTATTTGCCCTGTAGTGGCCACTGTGGCTCCAGCCAGAGACCTGCAGCAATCATATGATTACTGGAGCAGTTTCAATGTAAGATTACTACTCCTTTATAAGGTATATAAAGCTGCAAGGGGTTAAAACTCCAGTAGTTGATAACCATTACTGCC
Organism: Dendropsophus ebraccatus; assembly: GCF_027789765.1. Lineage (NCBI taxonomy): Eukaryota > Metazoa > Chordata > Amphibia > Anura > Hylidae > Dendropsophus > Dendropsophus ebraccatus. The sequence goes on along the minus strand of NC_091465.1, from coordinate 7,335,972 downwards.
TTAATGCCCAACATGAAGAAATAACAGAACGTTAATGCGGGACAGTAAACGGGATCTCGATTGGGCGCCAAATGGAAGAGGTGATTTTGAATGGCTATTGAGTCCTATTATCACATTTGCTGTATAACAATTCCATAGCAGGCCATTATTGTGACTGGGCAATGCATTACCTGACACATAAAGGTTTGGCTTGATGGGCTAAAAGCTTCAGGTGCAGCCAAGAGCTTTTATCTTATGCAATAGCCGACAGCGAGTGATAGATCTCCTCCTGCAGCTTCGCTGTTTACATCTCAGCCCTTCTAGATATGCAAAATCCAGTTGAATATCTGGAGCCGAGACAAACTGCAATGATAGATGAAGCCGCTTTCGAAATTTATTTCAGTTTTTTTTTTTGTTTTTTTGTTTTTCAGTGGAAGGTTCTTTGCCAAATGGGCTTGGGAGAGCGCGGGACCTAGAGGGATCATTTATATAATGATGGCAACAATTCAGCCCAAGCGTCCTGGAAATTGGGTCTTTATCTGTAGGTGAGCCGAGAGACGGAGACACCAGGCCGAGAGGAAGGAAATATTGGCAATCGCTCTGGAAAAGGGAATTTGGGGTCTACGGTCTGCGCCTCCGCCGCTTCCGGTAATCCATCACAATTAGGAAATAATAAGTGGCAGGGACGTTCTCTATGGGCCGTGGAGTTTTTGGGCACCTGGGGCAAGAATAATGAACAGTAAATAACTAATTACTTATTGTAGTCAGGGGATGTATAGTAATACAATACATATATACACAACCTGCACAAGTCGCAGAAAGACCCTTTCGGTTCTTAAAGGGAATGTGTCACCTAGATTCCATCTTACGCAATAGTCGGATACTGACACATGGTCTTTTATTTTAATCGGTTTCTATTTTATAACATAAATTTTTTTAAAATTTTCCTTTTTGTACATTGTTATTGCCTGGGCCTATCTTAACAGCACTTAGTGACATGCTTTACAGCAAGTCTCATGGACATAGACGATAATAGACTGACTCTGCCCCCTTGAGATGAATGTGAGACATTAGTGAGCGTGCTCTGTGACCTGTGATGACGTCATTCCACAGGGAGCTGCTATTGTCTCCTCTATCTACTGGTGTCACATGACGCTGCAATGCTGTACAGATCACTTTACTGCAGCCTCCTCTTATCACCACAGACACAACAGGAAGTCTCAGCTTAGTTTTAGCCCCAGTGGTGAGAATGAGAACTGCAACATATCAAGATTATCTTATAATATAGAGAGAAAAATGGAAAATTAGAAAAAAAAAATTAGAATTTTTCTTTTAGAAAAATTCTTAGAAAATATGTTTAACATAAAAATATTATTTATACAATAAGTCATTGTCTGATGAGACTGTCCCTTACAGTAGAAGTTGTGACATTATATTTTAGAAAAAAAAAAAAAAAATCCACTAATCTACTAGCCCTAGCTTGCCTGTTTAAGTGTCAATGGAGTGTGGCTTAGGAAGAGGGGGTGTGGCTTGAAATGGGGCAATGAGACAGCTGGAGAGCCACATTAGAACAATGCTTAGGTAATTGGTTGTAAAAATTTTGAATTAGGGAGCCTATTAAAGGGGTACTCCAGATGAAAAAAATGTTTTCAATTCAACTGGTGCTGGAAACTTATATAAATATCTGTTTAAATATATCCAGTCTTCCAGTACTTATCAGCTGCTGTATATCCTGCAGGAAGTGGTGTATTCTCTTCAGTTTGCCACCTCTGTCCAGAGCAGGAGAGGTTTTCTATGGGGCTTTGCTGCTGCCCTGGACAGTTCCTGACACGGACAGAGGTGGAAGTAGAGAGTGCTGAGTCAGGAAGAATAAACCACTTCCTGCAGGACATACAGCAGCTGATAAGTACTGGAAGACTGAAGATTTTTAAATAGTAATTTGCAAATCTGTATAACTTTCTGACACCAGTTTATTAGAAAAAATGTCCTCCCCAGTATATAATACGGCACATAGAAAGGGGTCCCAGACAGTGGCATACGATACAATGCGGTGCATTGAGCGACATCTGATTTTCCATTCCAATTTAGCCTATTTACCGTACATCAAAACAGTATTTAATGCTAACTGGTTGATCATAGAGTATAAAGCGTGAACCTGTCCCTGCGCTGAGCCGTCACTTCAGCTGTGATCTGTTCATTCTGGCAGCTGCTGAGTTTACAGATGCAAAGCCCCCCTGCCGGGCCCGGCCGTACCCCTCGTACCACTCTGCCCGCAACCAGAATTAGATTGTGATCTCTTCAGGGCACAGGATGAATTGTTGGAGTGATTGTCTTGTGCGCAGGGCCCGCCTGTACGGTTTTAATGAAGCGCCTTTGATCTAACGTATCTCGGTGCCCCACTTTATTTGGCAGACGGTATTTGGTGAGACGATGATTTACATAAAGGGCTCTGAAGCTGCAATCTCTGGAAAGGGGAAAAAAAACAGGCAAAATCCAAAAGCGTCTGGCCTTGATGCGAGGCCTGGGAGCGGTGTAAATGTTACGTTTTATGGCCAAATTAAGCACCAGAATAGATTTAACGGCCGACATAACAGTATAATTACTTTCAGCATTAGTTACTATTGCAAATGAATTATTGGATCAAGCGACTTTAAACAGGAAATAGCGGCCATATAATAGACGTGCGCAGTGTGGACGGCTCCAGGATCTGCCAGGGAAATATCACACCTGTCTACTTCTCCTGAAAGTTTCCGGCTTCCTTCCCCTAGGGCAGGGATAGGGGGACTGTCAGCCCTCCAGCTGCTGCAAAACTACATTTCCCATTATGCCTGAATTACAGACAGACTGTCCAGGCATGATGGGAATTGTAGTTTTGCAAAAGCTGGAGGGCGGAAGGTTCCCCCATCCCTGCCCTTGGGTATCAATCACTTAAAGGGGTATTCCACTCACACATAACTTTAGATATGTTGCTGCCCATGGTGAGACTAACAATTCCTTCCATACTTGTTATTATGTATTCTGTCTTCTTCCCCCAGTTCTCAGCTGCTGCTTTCTGCTGAAGAAACAAAAATCTGTATATGAGCTTTTATCTCTGTCTCCATCTCTTCCCCTCTTCCATCTGAAATGGCTGATGTAAACAAGTCCCTGGCAGGCTGTATCTGCAACATTGTAGCTTCTTTGTAATGATGGGAGGATTAATCACAGTGAGTTCAACAACTTGATTTCAGATTACAAAGCTACAATGTTGCAGATAAAGCCTGCCAGGGACTTGTTTACATCTGTCGTCACAGAAGGCAGGGGGAGACAGAGAGAAAAGCTCACACACAGATGTTTTGTGTTTTCAGCAGAAAGCAGCAGCTCAGAACTGTTATGTTTGAGTGGAATACCCCTTTAAGTATCTTCATATAGGACCCTCTTGGTGTGTATTTGTGGCATGTTATGAAGCTTTTATGATAACATTTACAGCTCAGTACGGTAGTATATTTTTCATGCTGTATTTTTGCTACCTTATGGTATGGTAAAGCCACATGCATACAGACGTATGATGACTGTGATGAGGTTTTCTATGATGATTTGCTACTGCTCTGGACAGTTCCTGACATGGACAGAGGTGGCAGCAGAGAGCACTGTGTCGGACTGGAAAGAATACACCACTTCCTGCAGGACATACAGCAGCTGATAAGTACTGGAAAACTGGAGATATTTACTTAGAAGTAAATTACAAATCTTTATAACTTTCTGACACCAGTTAAGGGGGTGCTCAAGCGTGGGGGCACTTTTTTGGTGGGTCCGGGGAGGAAGTGGCTGAAATAAAAGACGTCCACTTACCTCCCCGGTTCCAACGGCTGGTCCCGCACCACGGCGCTCCGGTGTCCGGTTCACGGCCGCTTCCGGGTGTCTGACGCCGCCCGAGACGCTACGTCTTTTATTTCAGCCACCTCCTCCCCGATCCCCCCCAAAAAGTGCCCCCCACTCTGGAGCAACCCTTTAATTTCAAAATATTTTTCAAAATGTTATTCCAATATAATAACTTACTACCTATCTATGGTGAGGTTATAGGTACCTGAACAATGGGGGAATGATCTCTGGGACCTCCACTGATCCCAAAGACTTGTCCCCCAAGAGAATGGTGCGACTGTTATCAATGGAAGTCCCATAGAAGTCAATGGTGCGGCGGTGGGCCTGTGGTACTGTTCCTCTATTTCATTGGGACCCCTGCTTTCATGACTAGTGGGGTCTCAGTGACTGGACCTAATCTGTGGATAAGTAGTAAGTTATAATCTTTGGATAAATCCATTGTAAGGCGACCACCATAAGGGTAGGGTCCCACTTAGTGGGGTGCCCCGTGCAGATGAAACCACGTCCACATGTGGTGGGTAATGGTCACAAGGTTTTTGAGAAAACTGGGAATAAATGAGCAGTAACTGGGCTCTAATCTACATGTCACAGCCCAGGGAGAGGTGGTGGAGACGTGACCGACCCTATAGATAGAGGTGGTGGAGACGTGACCGACCCTATAGATAGAGGCGGCGGAGACGTGACCGACCCTATAGATAGAGGTGGTGGAGACGTGACCGACCCTATAGATAGAGGTGGTGGAGACGTGACCGACCCTATAGATAGAGGTGGTGGAGAGGTGACCGACCCTATAGATAGAGGTGGGGGAGACGTGACCGACCCTATAGATAGGGGTGGGGGAGACGTGACCGACCCTATAGATAGAGGTGGGGGAGACGTGACCGACCCTATAGATAGAGGTGGCGGAGACATGACCGACCCTATAGATAGAGGTGGCGGAGACGTGACCGACCCTATAGATAGAGGTGGCGGAGACGTGACCGACCCTATAGATAGAGGTGGTGGAGACGTGACCGACCCTATAGATAGAGGCGGCGGAGACGTGACCGACCCTATAGATAGAGGTGGTGATGTGACCGACCCTATAGAGGTGGTGGAGACGTGACCGACCCTACAGATAGAGGTGGTGGAGACATGACCGACCCTATAGATAGAGGTGGTGGAGACGTGTCTGACCCTATAGATAGAGGTGGTGGAGACGTGACCGACCCTATAGATAGAGGTGGTGGAGAGGTGACCGGCCCTATAGATAGAGGTGGTGGAGAGGTGACCGACCCTATAGATAGAGGTGGTGGAGACGTGACCGACCCTATAGATAGAGGTGGTGGAGAGGTGACCGACCCTATAGATAGAGGTGGTGGAGACGTGACCGACCCTATAGATAGAGGTGGTGGAGAGGTGACCGGCCCTATAGATAGAGGTGGTGGAGAGGTGACCGACCCTATAGATAGAGGTGGTGGAGAGGTGACCGGCCCTATAGATAGAGGTGGTGGAGAGGTGACCGACCCTATAGATAGAGGTGGTGGAGAGGTGACCGACCCTATAGATAGAGGTGGTGATGTGACCGACCCTATAGATAGAGGTGGTGGAGACGTGACCGACCCTATAGATAGAGGTGGCGGAGACGTGACCGACCCTATAGATAGAGGTGGTGATGTGACCGACCCTATAGATAGAGGTGGTGGAGACGTGTCTGACCCTATAGATAGAGGTGGTGATGTGACCGTCCCCATAGATCCCTTGTCCTTCAAGTATATAGAGCAGCTGCACCCAGATAAGTTCGGAAGCCCCTCAGTGAGTGAATGGGGTGGCAGCAGGGGCTGGCTGGCAAACTTTAGCCTGGGGGGCAAGCACACAGCAGTGGCCCATGAGTAGCGGATATTTGCCAGGGCACACATACTTAAAGGAGAACTCTTGCCAAACCTAAACATCCCAAGCCGGCACAGGGTGAGGGGAACATAATAAAGAATCCATACTTACCTGTCCCTATGCCCCCGCAGTGCTGCGCCACTGCTCACAGACTGGCCTCCTGCAGCTCCTGGTCCTGCAACGTCATGTACTGGGGCGAGTGGGTACTTCCCGCCGGGACATGACAATGCAGTAACGGGAGGAGCAGGATAACAGTAGCTGTGAAAGAGGTGGTGAACCTGTCCTGCAGGGGCACAGGGACGGGTAAGTATAGATTCTTTTTTTTGTTCCTCCAACCTCTGCCGCCCCAGGATTCTTATGTAAGGCCAGAGTTTAATCTGCTCTGGATTAGATTATACCTTGTATAGACATGGACATTATACTATTATTGACCAAATCCTTTATACTTATATTACCAATAATACTAGTATACCAGGGACAAATAATACTGCCATACCATGACCACATACTACAATCACATAGTAACCACATTATAAATGGTTACTTAATAATACCGTCACAATATCAGCATTACTACTATACAGGTACTACACTTCACCACACAGAGGCCAATATTCCCCCTTACAGTGACCAATTAGTGGTAGATACCAGCTGTACACAAGCTCTGTATACCATGGAAGTACAGTGCAGACACATCCAGTGACTCACAGGTGACGTCTTCTCTGATCAGAGTCGGTCAGGTTTCCTTTTCTTTTCGATCCTGAAGACTTCTTCCAACCACAAATCATCTCAGCAGTATCTGCCAGACAAACATCTTCAGCACCTTACTTTTACAGCATCTTTACCCACCTTTATACAAACTCTCCATCACAGTGCCCCTAAACTAACAGGAACTTCTTTAAAGATCAATCTGTAGTCATTTCCCTTTTCTGTGCCTCTGTTTAAAGTTAGGTCCCTTCTTTATGCCTGTATCTGTAGTAAGACCCCTTCTTTGTTCCCCATCTGTAGTTGTGCCTCCTGTCTTTGCCCTCAACTGTAGTTAGGCCCCCCTTTAGGCCCCCCTTTGTGCCCCCATCTGCAGTTAGCCCTATCCTCTCCTTTTGCTAAGTGAATGGCACCCCTTTGTCCTAATGAACTGTACTACTGTCCCCCTGGATAAACTGTGCCTCTTATGAACTGTTTCTATGTAACTGTCCTCTGTAATGTACTATACCACTGCCCTCTAATGTATTGTACCACTGTCCCCTGTAATGTACTGTACCACTATCCTCTAATGTACTGTACCATTGCCCTCTAGTGCAGTGCTTCTCAAACTTTTTCTACTGGAGCCTCACCCAACAGACCAAGGCAATGCCTAGGCCTCACCAGACTGACCAAGAGGGTGCCTGGGCCTCACTATCTGTGATTAGAGTCCATTTAAAAACTGAAAATAATGCTTGGGCTACCTTTCACCTGTCTCCCAAGCTCTAGATACTAATAAAGCAAGTACAAAATAAATTAATAATGTTGATAAAATTGAGATTTTGGAGGACTGTGCAGCTCATAGTTACTTTTGTGAAAACTGGCTCCCCAGCTGGGCCTCAGCAACAACAAGGGGGCGCCTCACTGGTGAGGCCCGTCTCACAGTTTGAGAAGCACTGCTCTAGTGTAATGTACCACTGCCCCCTCTAATATACTGTACCACTGTCCTCTAATGTACTGTACCAATGTCCGCTAATGTACTGTACCACTGACCCCTTCAATGTACTGTACCACTGTCCCCTTCAATGTACTGTACCACTGTCCTCTAATGTACTGTACCACTGTCCTCTCTAAGGTACTGTACCACTGTCCCCTCTAATGTACTGTACCACTGTCCTCTCTAATATCCTGTACCACTGTCCTCCCTAATGTGCTGTACCACTGTCCTCCCTAATGTACTGTACCACTGTCCTCTAATGTACTGTACCACTGTCCTCTAATGTACTGTACCACTGTCCCCTCTAATGTACTGTACCACTGTCCCCTCTAATGTACTGTACCACTGTCCCCTCTAATGTACTGTACCACTGTCCTCTAATGTACTGTACCACTGTCCTCTAATGTACTGTACCACTGTCCCCTCTAATGTACTGTACCACTGTCCTCTCTAATGTACTGTACCACTGTCCTCTAATGTACTGTACCACTGTCCCCTCTAATGTACTGTACCACTGTCCCCTCTAATGTACTGTACCACTGTCCCCTCTAATGTACTGTACCACTGTCCTCTCTAATGTACTGTACCACTGTCCTCTAATGTACTGTACCACTGTCCTCCCTAATGTACTGTACCACTGTCCTCCCTAATATCCTGTACCACTGCCCTCTAATGTACTGTACCACTGCCCTCTAATGTACTGTACCGCTGTCCTCTCTAATGTACTGTACCGCTGTCCTCTCTAATGTACTGTACCACTGTCCTCTCTAATGTCCTGTACCACTGTCCCCTCTCATGTACTGTACCGCTGTCCTCTCTAATGTACTGTACCACTCTCCTCTCAAATGTTTTGTACCACTGACCCCCTAATGTTCTGTACCACTGCCCTCTAATGTACCGTACCACTGTCCTCTCTAATGTACTGTACCACTGTCCTCTCTAATGTATTGTACCACTGTCTCCTTTAATGTACTGTACCACTGTCCTCTCTAATGTACTGTACCACTGTCCCCTCTAATGTACTGTACCACTGTCCTCTAATGTACTCTACCACTGTCCCCTCTAATGTACTGTACCGCTGTCCCCTCTAATGTACTGTACCACTGTCCTCTAATGTACTGTACCACTGTCCTCTAATGTACTGTACCACTGTCCCCTCTAATGTACTGTACCACTGTCCCCCCAATGTACTGTACCACTGACCCACCTAATGTACTGTACCACTGTCCCCTCTAATGTACTGTACCACTGACCCCCTAATGTACCGTACCACTGTCCTCTCTAATGTTCTGTACAACTGTCCTCTCTAATGTTCTGTACAACTGTCCTCTCTAATGTTCTGTACAACTGTCCTCTCTAATGTATTGTATCACTGCCCCCTCTAATGTACTGTACCACTGACCCCCTAATGTACTGTACCACTGACCCCCTAATGTACTGTACCACTGTCCTCTCTAATGTACTGTACCACTGACCTCCTAATGTAATGTACCACTGCCCCCCCCCCCCCCTAAATCATTGGTTCCCAACTAGAGGCTCCTCAGCTATTTATAAACTACAACCTCCATTATGCCAGCCCCCCCTCCCCTTAGTTATTGTTCCCTACCAATGGCAAAACTACACCTCCCATTTTACCCTGCTGGCAGGACATGATGAGAGTTATAGTTTGGCAACGGCTGAGGAGCCACTGGTTAGGAAGCAATGATTTATGGGTAAAGTTTATTTACTGTGATTTCTCCAAAATGCGACCCTCCTGCTGTTATTAAACTACAACCCCCATTATATCCTGCCAGCAGGGCATAATAGGAGTTGTAGTTTGGTAACAGCTGAGCAGCCACTGTTAGAAAGCAATGATGAAGGGGTACAGTTTATTTTGTGGGGTTTTCTCCAACATGTGACCCTCCTGCTGTTCCTAAACTACCATCCCCATTATCTCCTGCCAGAAGGGCATGCTGGGAGTTGTAGTGTTTCACTAACTGAGCAGTCACAGGTTGGAGAACACAACAAAAAAAACTCTACCTAAACGATTGCTTCCTAACCAGTGACTCCTCAGCTGTTGCCAAACTACAACTCCTATCATGTCCTGCACCTGGGTATAATGGGAGTTGTAGTTATGCAAGAACTGAAGAGTCACATGTTACAGAACAAAGTACAATGTCCCCCCCCCCTTCCTCCCCAATATACTCACTAGCAGGTCCGTGCTGCTCTGCTGCTCTGGCCTCTTCTTGTCAGGTCTGACCAGAGCAGAGAGGAGCAATTAGCACTGCCTGAATCATGGAGGGGAAGCTGGCTGGCCGGACAGGGAGGTGAGTGGCCCCTGCTCCAGCCAGTCCTAGGCTACTGTATTGTATTGAAGTCTTACAGAGACCAGTACTATACAGTACCCCCCCTCCCCCCCCAGATCCCAGTCAGCAGTCAGGGCGGTGGGCGGCTCCTCTCCCGGCAGGCGTCCTCTTCTCTCTCCTCCATGGGCTGTGCACTGCTCTTTGCTCACTGATGGAACAGGCTGCCTGCTCCACCAATGAGCAAAGTAAAGTGTGAGGTAGAGTCAGCGCGGCGTTCTGTCACCGCTGCTGACTGCTAGAGAGTGAGTGCAGCGGCCGCTACTGCGCTGACTGAAAGCATTAAAGTGGCAGAGCGGCCTCAGCAACATCCGGCCGCCGCGGCCCTTAAGTGTATTGGGGGGACCGGCCCGGGGGGCATATGCCACCCTGCCCCCCGGCCCAGCCCGCCCCTGGGTGGCAGCGTTCTCTATGGCAGGGATGGGGAACTTGCGGCCCTCCAACTGCTGAAAAACTACAATTCCCATCATACCTGGGCAGCTGAAGCCATAGCTTTGGCTGTCCAGGCATGATGGGAATTGTAGTCTGGCAACAGCTGGAGGGCCGAAGGTTCCCCATTACTGCTCTAGGGGGACAAAGGAACCCTTTTTTATGATGGGTGGGGGTCCCATTGTTCAGACCCCCCCTGTTCACCTATCCTGAGGATACATATACCACAGTGTACGCTGAAAAACAGTGGGGGATTTATGGCGCTGTCTTATAGTCTCTTGGTTGCCCATAGCAACCAATCAGCAACCAATTTTGCTCTGACAAGATAAAAGCCGAGCTGTGTTTGGTTGCTATGGGCAACTAAGAAATGTATCATACCTTGTGCATCAGAGCAGTTGCCCATAGCAACCAATCAGATTCCAGCTTTCATTTTCCAGAGACCTTTTTAAAAATAAAAGCTGGGATCTTATTGGTTGCTATGGGCAACTGCCCAATGCACCAAACAAATCCATTAAAATCAATGGATCCGGGGCAAGTACAATGAGGGAGATTTATCAAACATGACGTAAGGGCCAGTTCACACAAAGCAAAACTTTCCGCCACGGAATCCCGCCAGTCTCCGTGTCATACTGGCTGTCTATGGGAGGCTCGTGTGCCTCCTCTTTCCGCATGGAAGTATGGACATGTCAATTCTTCAAAGCGGAGAGAGGAGGCGCCCAAGCTTGACATGGTGGCTGGCTGGATTCCACCGGGGAGAGTTCTGCCACAGAAATTTTGCTCCATGTGAACTGGCCCTAAAGTGAAACCTCTTTTCATTCTTTGGAAAATGAAAGGTGGAATCTGATTGGTTGCTAGGGGCGACTGAGCCGGTTTCACTTTACACCATGTTTGATAAATCTCCCCCAATGTCTGTATACTGCTCAGTGTTTTGTGATGTATACAAGAAGCGGAGTGATGCTTTATATAACAAAGTAGATTTTGTTGCCATAAAGTGCTCGGTAGAAGCTGGGATGCTAATGGCTGCTATCTGTAGTTGTCACCCGTAATGTGCTATCGGAATACGAGACTAATGATTATGATATTTCAGGGGTATACGATTGGAAAAATATGGCTGGTTTCTTCCATAAACAGCCCCCCCATCTCTCCACAGGTTGTGAGTGGTACTGCAGCATCCCTATTTATTTCAATGACTGAGATGCAATACCAGAGACAACCCATAGACAGGTGTGGCGCTATTTCTAGAAGGCAGCAGTCACGTTTTTCTAATCCTTTGGGGTTTCTGAGGTTACCCATAGCAATCAGTGAAACGTGGAGGATATCCCGCCATGTGGTTGTATTTTACTCCCGCAGCGTGTCCTCCGCCATCGAGGAGTAAGCGCGCTCTATCTTACATATCTCGCTTCTTCATTTTGCTCCTCATTGTGGAGAGACTGTGAGTGTGATGGTTATTGTAGCGTGAATGGTATTAAGCCCATGTCTGCAGACTGCCTGTCTCAATGAAATACGGAAACGTCAATCAAGCGAGCAGGCTGTACATACGGGAAAAGCAAAATCCAAGCTGCCTGCGCGGCCATAAATGTTTTATCCTGCTAGCTGGGGATAATGGCGGAGTCAACAGAATCACCAGGACGGAACAACATCTGTAATTAATGGACGGCTTCATTTCCTCTACATGTCCCGATCCATGGGCGGACTTAAAGGGGAATCCTCCCTCCCGGCTGCACTCCATACACTGGAGGCTGTGGGTCGGCAGGTTTCCCTCTGGTTGTTCCTTATCAGATGTGAAATTGGATTTAACGGGGGAGAAAGGCAGAAATATTTTCCATTTTGGTAAAAAAAAAGTAAAATAACCCTAAAACCTTCATGCAGACACGTTATATTATAGGGCGAGTGAGCTGGGAACAGGGCGACAATGATGGGATTGTACAGAGGAACTCACTCACATGACTGGCATCCGGCTCTCCTTCCTTGGAGTATGTTTAGTGGGTACTGACCATGGGGACCCTACAAGAGCAGCTGTGCTGGAGATGCTATGACCTGGTGTAAGCTGCCAGCATTGGGGGGCAAGGCAGCTATAGCACCTGGGCCTGAGAGGTTGGGGGCACCGTGTATGTATCCCCGCTCACTATAGTAACAGGACATTCACTGAGCCAGGAGCGCTCACCTTTATCTAATGCAACTTTATGGAAGGTCACAAAAGTTTTGTGCAAAACAGAAAAAAAAAAAAAAGTTTTTTCCCCTGGTGGCGTCATTTTAGCCTAATTAGAGGGGTGTGAGAGGCCCCAGGTGTATTGAAGCAGATGTTTGTGCCATTATGATACAGGAGCCCCTTCTCTACAGAACGATTCTCTGATGATCAGCTGATCACGGGTCTGAAAGAGAGATCTCCCAGCAATCAGCTGTTACAATGGGGGAAGATGCTGCCTCTGTAGGCCAGGTGTGGCATTACATGCTCCCCCAATTAAATAAATAGATGACTATTTAAAGGGGTTATCCAGCACTACACAAAAATGGCCACTTTCTTCCAGAGACAACCCCTCTCGTCCCCAGGTTGGGTGGGGCTTTTTAACGCTATTCCATTGAAGTGAATGGAGCTTCAAGTGACTGTACCACCAGGCCCAGGCTGAAGCACTGGAGATGGGCCAACCCACCCCCAGTGGGAAGAAACCCCAGCCCCTCCATGACGTGACTCTATTAGAATCAATGGAACCCTATCATAGAGGGGCGTGGGTTTCCTCCCCTCCAGTGCTTCAGCCCGGGGGTACAGTCACTTTAATTGCAAACCACATCTGTGCTGGAGACATAAGTCATGCTGTCTCTGGATGTTTTTGTAGCACTAAATAACCCCTTTAAAGTCCATGATGGTTCTGAGTCCTCCAGGCTGCGGTTAGCCTATAGAGGGATCTATAAGTGCTATATTTCTCTGTTGTCTGCATGTTCTGGTCCTGTTGAATCAGGGGCTGATGACATCACAGGCCACATGACATCACATGGTGTCAAAATTGTTGCATCAAGTTCTAGACCTGCTACATTTTCTTTTCACTTCACAGATTAAAGGTGTGGTTCACCAAAAGTTTTTTTTACTTTCAAATCAACTGGTGCCAGAGGTTTGTAATTTACCTCTATTAAACAAAAATCTCCAGTTTTCCAGTGCGTATCAGCTGCTGTATGCCCTGCAGGAAATGGTGTGTTTCTTCCAGTCTGGAGAGCAGGAAAGGTTTTCTATGGGGATTTGCTGCTGCTCTGGACAGTTCCTGACATGGACAGAGGTGGCAGCAGAGAGCAATGTGTCAGACTGGAGAGAATACACCACTTCCTGTAGGACATACAGTAGATGATAAGTACTGGACATTTTTTTTTATAGAAGTAAATTACCCCCAACCACAGACTAGAGTACTGTTTTGCATCTGTAACTGTCCACATTTGCACAGACCCATATATTAAAATGGGTGAGCAAATTGTGAACGCGGCCTCAATACGGATCGGTACCGCCTATAGAGGTGTGTATGGGACCAGTAAAAAAAATAAAGGCGGTCACCCATACAGTTTACAAGGTGCTAGTACCAAATAGTAATAGTCACTATATGACTGTACGAGGGAGGAGACAAAGGGGGCGCAACTGAGCAAATGCCGGAATCCCATCATGTAAATGGCTTTGCTGACCGCTCCTCACATGGTGCCCATACCCTGACATAGACACCGACAGTGGGTGGAATAGGAGGATACACAGATGGTATAAACAGTATATATATATTATATATATATATTCTAGAAAATGTAGCCGGCGCTGCCCGGGTATAAAGTGTCAGTGTGTTAATTAGATTTGTTCCAAGGTCGCCCAGGAGGCAAATCTATGCCCTTGTTTTTGTTTTTTTTTAAGGGGAAATCGCCAAGAGCCCTTTATACCCCTATATACCCTGACAGTTCTGCACTGTTTATGTAAATTGTAGCTTATGCACATTAGAAATAAACTAAAAACTTTAAACATCCTAAATACCTAATAGCCAAACTGAGATGTCATGTGATCAGACTGTATACAGCGCCTGGTTATATACAACATTGGCAGTTTTATATACAACATTGGCAGTGTTATATACAGCCTGGTTATATACAACATGGGCAGTGTTATACAGAGCCTGGTTATATACAACATGGGAAGTGTTATACAGAGCCTGGTTATATACAACATTGGTAGTTTTATATACAGAGCCTGGTTATATACAACATTGGTAGTTTTATATACAGCCTGGTTATATACAACATTTTCAGTGTTATATACAGCCTGGTTATATAGAACATTGGCAGTGTTATACAGAGTCTGGTTATATACAACATGGGCAGTGTTATACAGAGCCTGGTTATATACAACATGGGCAGTGTTATACAGAGCCTGGTTATATACAACATGGGCAGTGTTATACAGAGCCTGGTTATATACAACATGGGCAGTGTTATACAGAGCCTGGTTATATACAACATGGGCAGTGTTATACAGAGCCTGGTTATATACAACATTGGCAGTTTTATATACAGCCTGGTTATATACAACATTGTCAGTGTTATATACAGTCTGGTTATATAGAACATTGGCAGTGTTATACAGAGTCTGGTTATATACAACATGGGCAGTGTTACACAGAGCCTAGTTATATACAATATTGGCAGTGTTATACTGAGCCTGGTTTATTACAACATTGGCAGTGTTATATAAAGCCTGGTTATATAGAACATTGGCAGTGTTATATACAGCCTGGTCATATACAACATTGGCAGTGTTATATACAGCCTGGTTATATACAACATTGGCAGTGTTATATACAGTATGGTTATATATAATATTGGTAGTGTTATGCTGAGCCTGGCTATATACAACGTTGTTAGTGGAGGTCCTGTATAACTGTAGTATATAGCTGGTGGAGGTCATGTATACCTGTAGTGTATAGTTTGGGGGTCCTATATACCTGTAGGATAGCGTTGGTGGAGGTCCTGTATACCTGTAGTGTAAAGTTTGGGGGTCCTGTATACCTGTAGTCTATAGTTCTGGGGTCCCCCCCCCCTGCCGACTGCAGACCATAAGGAAAGTGTGTGTGCAGAAAACCTGCCCCCTTCAGGTAGCCCCTATGCTGTATACATTCCCTAACACCCCCTTACTGTATACATTCCCCAACACCAACACCCGGCAGGTAAGCCCCTTACTGTATAGACACTGTACACTGTTAGGGTACAAACACACTGAGCGAATGCGCAGCGGGTCTCGCTGCGAATATCCTTGCCCTGTGCACTCAATGGCAGACAAACTCACAGCAGGATGCACATCCCGTTGCGAGTTTGTCAGCAGCCTGCCCCGTTAACCCCCCGGCCGCCGGAGTGTATACATCACCTGCTCCCTGCTCTGGCTTGCTTCGGGGGTTCCTGGCAGGTCCCACTCGGCCAATTAGTGGGCTGTTTGGCTGAGCGGGACATGAAGACACCGGGAGCCAGGGCCGTATTTACCACTAGGCACCCGTGGTCCGGTGCCTAGGGCAGCACCTTGCAGGGGGGAAGCACCAGGGAGCAGGGGGACAGAAAAAACAAATTTTTTAGTTTTTATTTTTTTTAGTGTCCCTCCTCCCGTTCAGACTTTCCAGTAAATCTGGTGTCTTTTCAAGGGGGTGGGGAGTATGGTGGTATTGGTCAGGTCTGGTATCGCCAATAGGTGCTTGAAGATGGGGCGTCTTCAGGTTTAGTGCCTAGGGCAGCAGCAGCTGTTAATACAGCCCTGCCGGGAGCCCCAAAGCAAGCCGGAGTGGGGAGCAGGTAAAGTATACGCTCCGGTGGTCGGGGGTTAACGGAGCAGGCTGCTGACAAACTAGTAGCGGGATGTGCATCCTGCTGTGAGTTTGTCTGCCATTGAGTGCACAGGGCAGGGATCCACAGCGGATTCGCCCAGGGTGTTTGTACCCTTACTGTATTTATTTCTGTGGATCTGTTGTGAGGCAGCTGGCCCTAGCAACCAATCAGATTCCAGCTCCCTGTGAAAATGAAAGTAGTAATCCTATTGGTTGCTAAGGCTTCCAACTGCCATTTCTGCTGGAGAGCTGCAGCACTAATTATATCACCTGTGTGTGCAGTGTGGAAATTCTCACATTCATTTCTATGGGGCGCTCTTCCCCCTCCCCTCCAGTACACCTGGCGGGGACGGGACCTTCGCACTAACCTTCCCTGGTACCCAATGTATCTGTGTGCCAAATTTGGGGTCAAACGGTTCAGGCGTTTGGAAGTCTATAGAGGACAGACAGACTTTCATTTTTATGATATAGATAAGGGAGGATACACAGATAGTATATACAGTATATAACTATAGGAGAGGGAGGATATACGGATAGTGTATATATATATATATATATATATATATACACATATATGGGAGATATATATGGGAGGATACACGGATAGTATACAAAGTAAATATATATATATACACACACACTAGAAAATGTACACAGCGCTGCCCGGGTATAAAGTGTCGTTGTGTTAATTAGATTTGTACCAAGGTCGCCCAGGATGCAAATATATGCCCTTGTTCACCAGGAGCCCTATATACCCCTTTATAAACTATATACTCCGACAGTTCTGCACTGTTTATGTAAATTGTAGCTTATTCACATTAGAAATAAACTAAAAACATTTAACATCCTAAATACCTAATAGCCAAACTGAAATGTCCTGTGATCAGACTGAATACAGAGCCTGGTTATATACAACATTGTCAGTGTTATACTGAGCCTGGTTATATACAACATTGTCAGTGTTATATACAACCTGGTTATATGCAACATTGGCAGTGTTATACTGAGCCTGGTTATATGCAACATTGGCAGTGTTATATACAGCCTGGTTATATACAATATTGGCAGTGTTATGCTGAGCCAGGTTATATACAACATTGTCAGTGTTATACTGAGCCTGGTTATATACAACATTGTCAGTGTTATATACAACCTGGTTATATGCAACATTGGCAGTGTTATACTGAGCCTGGTTATATGCAACATTGTCAGTGTTATATACAACCTGGTTATATGCAACATTGGCAGTGTTATACTGAGCCTGGTTATATGCAACATTGGCAGTGTTATACTGAGCCTGGTTATATGCAACATTGGCAGTGTTATATACAGCCTGGTTATATACAATATTGGCAGTGTTATGCTGAGCCAGGTTATATACAACATTGGCAGTGTTATACAGTATACAGCCTGGTATACAACATTAACAGTGTTATACTGCAGGTAGCCCCCATACTCTATACACTTCGCCCACTTGCAGGTAGCCCCTATACAGTATACACTCCTCCCCTTCTGGCAGGTAGCCCCCATAATGTTTACACTCCACCCCAGCAGGTAGCCCCCATACTCTATACATACCCCCCCTCCCCACAGGTAGTCCCTATACTGCCGCTGCGAGTTTGTCAGCAGACCGCCCCGTTAACCCTCCGCCGCCGGAGCGTATACATCACCTTCTCCCAGCTCCGGCTTGCTTCGGGGATTCCTGGCATGTCCTGCTCGGCAGCGCACTGCAGCGCACCGATTGGCCGGGACGTGAAGACACCAGGAGCCCCAAAGCAAGCCGGAGCGGGGAGCAGGTGATGCATACGCTCCAGTGGCGGGGGGTTAACGGGGCGGTCTGCTGACAAACTCGAGCGGCAGTATAGGGACTACCTGCGGGGGATGGGGGGGGGGTGATGGGTTTAACAGGGCGGGCTGCTGACATCTGAGAAATCCGCTGCGGATTCACCCAGGGTGTTTGTACCCTTACTGTATTTATTTCTGTGGATCTGTTGTGAGACAGCTGCCCTAGCAACCAGTGAAATTCCAGCTCCCTATGAAAATGAAAGTAGTAATCCTATTGATTGCTAAGGCTTCCAACTGCCATTAATGCTGGGGAGCTGCAGCACTAATTATATCACCTGTGTGTGCAGTGTGGAGATGTAAGTGTAAGAGCAGTGTAAGATCAGGATGACATCATAGCGGCTGACAGTGATGTAAGAGCAGGAAGACATCATAGCGGCTGACAGTGATGTAAGAGCAGGAAGACATCATAGCGGCTGACAGTGATGTAAGAGCAGGAAGACATCATAGCGGCTGACAGTGATGTAAGAGCAGGATAACATCATAGCGCCTGACAGTGATGTAAGAGCAGGATGACATCATAGCGGCTGACAGTGATGTAAGAGCAGGATGACATCATAGCGGCTGACAGTGATGTAAGAGCAGGAGGCGGGTCCTGGCCGCTACATACAGGAGGAGGAGAATCCCTTTAAGGATCAGCTATTGCAGCCCCATAACTCCCATCAGGCCCCCCGGCTGCTGCACATGATGGGACAGGAGGATTGTATGGAGCCACAAGGGTGACACTGCTCTCATGTCTCTAGCGGCGGGGATGATGGGAGTTGTAGTCCTCCAGCAGTAGCAGCGCCCCCACCACCCGCTCAGATCTCCGGGCTCCCCCGCACTTGGTGACCGCTCACACTGCGCGGTGGCTCTGCGGTTTCCTGGCAGCACAGACGCCCCCTGCGGTTATTGTGCACGGTGCAGGGGACACACACGTGAGCGGCCACGCCGGGAGAGGAGACGGGGCGGGGGGATCGTCCCACTCGGTGTCCGGACCCAGACAGGACCGTGGAGGTCACCGCTGTGGAGTAAAGTGCGCGCCCCGGAGACGCTGCTCCCCCCGCGGGCTCTGAGGGCGGCACGCCGGGGAACGTGTCGTGTGACCGGGGCAGCGGGGACAGCCCGACCTCGCAGCGTTTCACGTGTGACAGCTCCGAGAGAGGGCGCGGCCATGACAGCTCCCCAGCCCCGACAAACCCCGTCCCGCACCGCAGTTGGTCGAAGCCTCCCTTCTGACTCCGCCTCCTTCCCGCCTCTTCCCCGTCTCCAACCAATACCTATCGTCTCGCCGGCGCTCTCCAGCCGCGATTGGCTCCGTCGTGCGAACTCTATTCCACGCCGACCAATCACCACATTTGTTTAGGGGTTGAAGGGGCGTCCCCAGCCTCAGCCAATGGGGTTTCTTCACGAGGGCGTGGCCGAAGGGCACTATGGCGAGGGCGTACCTTGACGAGACAGCAAGGCCCGTGACGTCAAACGCATCTCCTGCTAGGCCGTTGATTGGCTCTCGGGCGAGTCAATCATTGTGACTGGCGTGGCTGCGTGCTAAGGCTCCAGTTGGAGGTGGGCGTGGCCTGGACGGCCCACTGTGCCCCGCCCATCTTGTCCGGCCGCGGGAGCGCGCTTTGGTTGTTACCGGTGGCGAGGAGGAGAGGATGTGGCGCGCGGAGGGGAAATGGCTGCCGAGAACAAGCCGGAAGGTAAAGAGCGCGGAACGTTAAGACTTTGTGTGGGGAACGGCGTGCTCTCCGGGTCCGGGAGACGTGAGGCGAGCGGGGGGAGGAGGAGGGATGTGTGTGTGTGCGGAGTGAGGGAGCCGGGAGGGCTGTGAGGAGACAGGCGGGTGTGAGGGGAGAGAGGCGGCGGGGAGGAGAAGGGGAGGGCTGTGTGTGAGGAGGCAGCGGCAGCAGCAGGAGGAGTGGGCACACTTTACTGACACCGCTCCCCTCACACTTGGACACATTGAGGAGCAGGAGGCTGGGGGGGAGCTGGAGCTGTCACCCCCCCGACACACTGCCAGCACGGGGTCTCCTGCCCAAGCTGAGGGGGGCTGACTACATATTGGGGTGACAGCCAGGGGTCAGCTCTGGGCATCCTCCTGCTGGGGTGAGGGTCGCCTCCGCCGGGTCACCTCCGGGTCATCGCCTCCCTGCTCTTCCTTTTTTTTTCTTTCCCCCTAAACTTCCCCCCACCCCCTTATTTACCCCCCTTATTTACCCCCCAGGACGTCTTGTGTTCCATCCTTATTTCCTATCGTAGATCCCCCCCCCATCGGACACCTTTGCCCCCCGTCCTCCCCTCTCTGACCTGCGCTCCTGCCCGGGCTCCTGTAACACTCAGGCAGGGGGCCCCTGGCATGGTTCCTCGGCCGGCACCTATAATCGGGGTGTATCTGATATTGGCTCATTGGACAACAACAACAACCACCATCATTCTCCTCCTCATCGGCTCGTCTCCGTCATGTCAATGAATAACCTGGTGGAAGGACCTTTAAGCAACCCGAGCCGGCGGCAGCCACCTGGAAAGTATGGTAAATGGTCACCCACCTGCTCGTCGGCTCCATCATGGCACTGGGGGTGGGGGGTCATTCATTGGTATTGAGCTGTGGTATATGGGGGCTACACTAGTCATGCCCAGCAGGTGATCCCTGGCATGTGAGTGGTCTCTGTACTAGAGGGGGGCGTCAGCTGCTTACATCCGTCTCCTATAATCCAGCAAACTTTCCACAAAATGAGCATCAAGTTTACTACACGCTGCAAAACAGCAGCACATGGCAGCTCTGTGGGCTCCGGCCGGCCGGGATTTACTGTGGAATATTCCTGAACGCTGCCGCCTCTGCTCCGCCACCGGACCCCAGTGATAAAAAAATTACGGTTTTATTTTTTCAATGTTTATTTTTACGTTGCCATAAAGCGAACCTCTTAGTATCATCTGTAGCGGATCAACCTGTGTATATAAAATTACACAACCATCATCCTTGTCTGCGTCAGGGTATAGGGGGCCCTTGTATTCTAGGAGGGGGGGGGGTCGGGTTACTACATTGTATCGCCAGACCCAAATTTATTAATTACGTTAATTACTATAGAATTATTTTTCTGCAGACCATTTATGTTTCCATTTTTATACTTGTGTTTTTTTTTTGCAGACATTTTTTTTATTTCTACGTTGCATCCTTTCGCAACGCCGTCACCCCATACGTTTTTTTTCTTTTTAATCAATCTAAAGCATGCACGATAAAAAAAAAAAAAAAAAAAAGATAATTCGATCATCTCAGGAAACAATATATCTCAAATCCACAAGGGGGTAGTGATGCACTATCAAGACGCTTCCACCATAGACATGCTGATTAGGTTTTTTCCCCCCAAATGCTCTCTCTCTCTCTCTCTCTCTCTCTCTCTCTCTCTCTCTTTTCCCAGAAAAATGGCACATTTGCATTTTAACTTCGGATACCACAAAGTATATTTTAATTGGCACGTTGGGCGACTTGGTAGCGGCGTGTGATGGAGTAGGGACTTGCTCTGGTGTATTCAGGTGTCTCTGGTTCTGAAGTGTAATGGAGGAGGAGGGTGATTGGGTTGGAAAGTAATAAGTAATTTTTATTTCTATTTTTTTGTTTAATTTTTAGATTTGCTATTCAGGTGATTTTGTTGTATTTGTTTGGATTGTGTGGTTACGTGTCTGGTCGTCAGCTGAGCGTTTACTGAGATCGCCGCGGTAACCCCGAACCTTCCCGAGTGTCCTATACAGATATATAGGTTTCCACCAAAATTAATAATTTAATATGCAGATTAAGGTAGTAGACAGCGCCGCTGAAGACGGGTCCGCGGTCCACGTAATAAGCGTTCTAACACACTGACCTACACTTCTGAGATGTAGCAGAGCTGCTTTTAGTCTGGTCTCTCAGGACTGCAGGTGAGCCGACTGCGCCAAAGAAAGAGTTAAGATTCCGCTTTGCTCCTTCCTTACGTCAGTAGGTGCTCCTAACATGTCTAGTAAATCAATGAGGTGGTGACGATGCAGTGAAATAAAACAGCAGGGCCGCTCGCCACCGCAAAATAATTATCCTTTTTTTTTCTTTTTATATATATTTGCACCGGTTTTAAAAAGTTTAGCATTTTGGGTTGGTGACCCCTAAAAATTAGGGTCACAAATTCTCTTAGGTTAGTCACAAACTCAGCAGACAGCCCCCTTATGTGCCTCAGAGCAGACATCAGACAACACCTGACACCCCTGATTTTTTTTTTAGCTTTGGTGTGTGTCGGTGAATTTCATGACCCCCCTCCTCTCTCATCTGCGTTTTAATGCAAGTGAATACCATATCTATAGCATTAGAGGTTGTAGGTAGTTTTGGGAAGCGTCCTTATTGTGTGCGCGTTCCCTGTCATACACTGGTGTGTTATAAAGGAAGGGGAAGTAATAGTTAATCCTATAGACCTTACTCCTAAGCTGGTAGTGCTGTGGGAGAAGTTGCTTTGGCAGGTAGTAGTCGGGGCATGCTGGGAGTTGTAGTTTTGCAGCAAGTTTGAGCTCTAGTCTGATTGTAGGCTTGTCCTTCAACCTATGCCTCCCTGGGTTTTATAGAACTACAACTCCGTGTGGCCTGGCAGCTTGCAGCTGCTGGGAGTTGTAGTCTTGGATTAGCAGGTTAGAGGTCCATTCCAACAAGCGGCAATGTATCCGTCTGCTGTATAGAGCTCAGTGTGTAGAGACTTTCCTGGTTACTGTCCAATGTGCTGAGTGTAAATGCACGCTAGGAGATGTAGTTTTGAATCAGTGTGTTGTTTCATTCTTGCACCTCGTCCTTTCTTCCTGTGTCTAGTTGCTGAATGTAAATGCGTTCTGGTTGTTGTAGTTTTACAGCAGGATCCCCATTAAATCAGCGGGTTGGTTTGATTCTTGCACCTAGACCTCTCTTCCAATGTCTGGAGTGTAAATGCATGCTGGTTGTTGTAGTCTTATAGCGGAATCCCCTACGTCTTTCAACCTGTGGCCTAACGGCTGTTGCAAAACTACAACTCCCAGCATGCTGAGGTGTTGTAGTTTTGCATTAGCAGGTCAGAGCTCCATTTTTTTGCTGGTTGCTGTCCAAGGTGCTGGATGTAAATGCATGGGATTGTAGTTTTGTAGCAGAATTGAGCCAGATCCAAGTGAGGATCCCCCTTGTCCTTAGACCTGTGGTCCCCAGCTGTTGCAGAACTACAACCCTCAGTATGTTGTCATGGCATGCTGGGAGTTGTAGTTGTTGCCTCAGCAGCTCTTAGCACCTTGTCCTCCTCCTCCATAGAGCCCAGTGTGTGGAGATTTTTCTGGTCGCTGTCCAAGGTGCTGAATGCAAACCAGGGAATCCCTTTCCTCAGTCATCAGCTGCCTTGTGTCAGTCCTGCCTGCTCCCCATTAATATCAATTATTTATACATGGCTCAGTATCGGAACCGTCCACACTGATAGAGATCTGCTTTGGCATTTTGTTAATTACCTTAAATGATGCCGTTTTATGAACCAATCGGAATATCGCAAAGCGGATTGTTTAATGCCGGTCAGCCGTCTCGGCTCCGGTGCTGACGTAGAGCGGGGAGAGGAGCTTGTAGCCATACTTTTTTGCACAGACATGTATTTCGAATTCGCCTTTTTCTTCAAAACGTTACACCGCTTGTTGGTTTCTACACAAGCTGTGAATAGATGGTGTGTGTGTGTAGCACGTATAGCAACCGTGTGCTGTGGGACTTCTGTGTACGTCAGTTTTAGCACGAGTCCTTCACAATGGCATAAGTAATTTAAAGGGACGCTCCAGGCTATGTTGATACCCAGTGTTGTGCATAGTGTTGGGCTTTGGAGGTTAGTGCGCAAAAATTCTGAACTTATTCAGGGTGAATTGACACACAGCAGACCTGTCACTGCCATTTCTTTGCCTGTCCTGTGCATTTGCAGAAATCCATGCACATGTTGTGGTCTAAATATATCCATAAATGTATCATGGGGTGTGAATGCATTGTGACAGGGATACATGAATGCTCACACTTCACCATTGTGGGCCGATGAGGATTTCATTGTAAAATGCTGTTTATACCCACTAAACCTGTGCGTTTGGATAGAAGCTGTTGTCTGCTGTTATCAGCCACTTAAAGGGAATTTATCATCGGAATAAAATTTTAACTTAACCCCTAGATCATAATATTAAACAAATTTTATAAGAAATAATTTCCCCCTAAGTTTCCATTTTACTATGTGTATTCTGATACAGTCCTGAAATCTTGCAGTTTTTCATTCTGGCCACTAGGTGTAAGAATAAGGTGACTTCTCTGCCGTTTCCTCGCCGTCATCACAGACAGGATTACACTGTGTCGCGAGAGATGTCGCCTATATATTTAGATCAGATGGGACCCAGACAATTTAAAATAGTTAGATATAAAAGAAAAAAGCAATAGGTGATGCCTGTGCAGGAAAATGATCTGTGAGATAGCCGCAAACATGGGTACCCAGTACACATGCTCACCCAATGAGGTTGTACTATTCAGAGCCTAAAGTGTCAGTGGGATTGCAGTCCGCCACCTTTTGGTAACCAGACCCAGAGTTTTGTCGACAAGATTAGCACTTAGAAAAAGTGGAAAGAAACGGTGGCTTCCTTGGTGTATTCCGTCTGACCCAGGAGTCTAATGTCTGGATTACTGATCCAGCACTGGGTTTCTGGACACTGACTCTACGTTCTGGTGTAAAAGATTCATTCAGCTATGTGTTTCGAGCAATCCACCTCTTCATCAGGCATAGGTTCCTCTTTATCCTCCCTCCCATAGAACAACTTACGTACAGGTCACGGATCATGCCTAGAAAACATTTCCCATACAGGTCAATAGGGTCAGCACCAGTGTATTGTTCCTATGTCCATAAGGCCGCTGTAAAGTGTATGTCTAAGTCTTGTTTAGAGCAGCTCAGGCAAGATTGCTGCCCCCATAATAATGTACTAAAAATAAAGTGAAAAAAATGTACAATCAGTAAATAGAAACAGATTGGAATATAAGAACACGTTCCAGTAGCTGCCTCTGACCGATCAGTAGGAAAATAGGCGCACGTTCACTGAAAAGGGGAATGTTCCTTGGCATGATGATGGAAACCATTACATACATTGAGGCTGGGTTCACACTACGTATATTTCAGTCAGTATTGTGGTCCTCATATTGCAACCAAAACCAGGAGTGGATTAAAAACACAGGATCTGTTCACACAATGATGAAATTGAGTGGATGGCCGCTATATAACAGTAAATAACGGCCATTATTTCAATATAACAGCCGTTATTCTAAAATAACAGCAAATATTTGCCATTAAATGGCGGCCATCCACTCAATTTCACCATTGTGTGAACAGAGCCTTTCTGTGTTTTTAATCCACTCCTGGTTTTGGTTGCAATATGAGGACCACAATACTGACTGAAATATATGTAGTGTGAACCCAGCCTAAAAGGGTAAACAAGGTTCAGGAGGGAGGAAGCTAATCATGAGGACAGGGGGCACAATGGGGGGGGGGGGGGGCGGGGTATTAGGGGCAAGTCAAGAGCCTTGTTAGAAATGTTACTTAATGAGTTGTAGATGCTTGGAGCAAACTTCCAGCAGATGTGGTAGGTAGATGTACATTAAGTGAATTGGGGGGGGGGAAGGGGGCGGGGAGACAAACGCTTTTTGGAAAATCATTGTTTTTTCCTCATGTCCTATTGAAGTCAGATGAAAGTGATTTTTATGGTGAATCCCCTGTGTATTGAGTAGCAGAAACCTTTCCGATTATCTTAGGATAGCCACTGATTGTAACACAGCGTACGTAATATGAGAACATTGCTAAGAGATAATGCTTGGATATGGAATTGAACTATGTAAAATAAAGTTGTATTTGCTCATAGGTCCTCCAGGTTGAGTAACTAAGGCTGTGTTCATATTCTAAAAATTGAGGCCAAGTGCAGCAGTCTTTCATTGATTTGAGAAAAGTGTGGCGTAAAAACAACAAATGACTGAAAATAAAGGAAAATAGATTGCATTCTCCTATGTAGCAATCTTAGGCTCTCTATGGCTTTGTCATGTGTGGGGAACATACGCCCCTCCAGCTCTTGCAAAACTACAAGTCCCTCCATGTCTGGACAGCCAAAGCGTATACTTTGGCTGTCCAGACATGATGGGAATTGTAGTTTTGCAACAACTGGAGGGCCGAAGATTCAGATCAATTAGCGGTCCAGATCCGGCATAGTTGATAGTGAGAGCAGCACCTAATGATGTGTTTACACTGACAGATTATCTGACAGATTATTGAAGCCTGGAACAGACTATAAACAGGTCATAAAGGAAAGACTGAGATCTCTCATCTTTTTTAATCCATTCCTGGCTTTAGCTTTACAAATCTGTCAGATAATCTGTCTGTGTTAACACACCATTAGGGCCATATTACTTGGGACGATTATCGTTTGAAAAATCGTTAGATTGTTCAGATTTAAACGATAATAGTTTGTGTAATAGCAAACAACAATTAAACGGCCCACAAGAAATAGTTGGCTGTTTGATAGAATTTGGGCCTATTTTTATCGTTCACAAATCGTTTGCACATCATTCGGTGTAATAAGTCATAGCTGAAACGTACGCAATAGCGGCGACAAAACGACTGTAAGAATAACCATAAGTAACGATCATCGTTCCGTGTAATTGGCCGAACGGTTTCGGGTCGTTTGCCATAATGGTCATTTGAGATCGTTTATCATTAGTCATCAAAAAATCGCTTGGTGTAATGGCACCCTTATGCTGCATGTACGCGGAACGATATTTCCCCCAATCCAACGATTTTGAAGTAACAATGTGTTTTTTTATAACGATCAGCGTTTAGATGGAACGATATATTGTTTGGAAAACTTGTTATTGCGATCGTTTTAAGATCGCTTAAGCCTATATCGCACGTAGGGTGAAGTGGTGAAAGACTGTGTTCATGAAGCGATCTGCAAATTTTTAGCAAACGACCAACGATGATTTGAGAACTTTGAAAGATCAAAATTAACGATTTCTCGCTTCTGATTTCTTCGCTTGATCGTTTGCTGTGTTTACAAGAGCCGATTATCGCTCAAATGCGATCGTTATCGCGAAAATTTGAACGATAATTGTTCTGTGTAAACGCAGCATTAGCCCTAGGTTGTGGAAGGCTGCACTATATACCAGTGCAGGGAGATGATAGGAGTTACAGTCTCTGTATGCAGTGATACATCTCTGTGATTATACATCACATCTAGGGGACGTTCGCGTCTGAGGGGAGACTCCTCCTCACGTTCTGCCTTTTGGCGTTCTTAGGTCTTGAGAGTTTTTTTTTTTATTATTATTATTGTGGAGGAAATAATTGCCGTGAAAAATAAGGGGGGAATAAATCCCCCTGTGCTATTGCCATGCATCATCGGAAAGGTCACACCGCTCTGTGTGTTAGATACCAGAGTAATTATGCAATTATCTTGTTGAATGCCGGATAATATGCCAAAATGGCAGAGATTGTGAAGGCTCGCCGCTCAGCAAGGTGATGGCTTTCAGAGAGAAGATCCCGGGAGAGCCGAGTTTTATCAGAAGGGATTTTCAGAAACTTCATATTGAGGAGCTTTGTGGCAGACAACAGGAAAAAAGAGGACTTTGATGTGTCCTGGAGGTAAAAAACTAAACACAGAGGATTGTAAGGTGCTCATACACCTTCAGCAGCTTTTGGCAAGACGTCTGTTTAGTCTACGTTTATTCTTGACCTCCTCAAGGCTCAGCCAAGCATGCATGTGTTCTCAGTAGGAGAAGGGATGAAGCCTGCTGACTGTGTTTAGGGCCTCCTAACAAACAGAAGGGATCATCGGACATATTGGGTTCCAATTGCTTGATCCTAGGTGTTCATGCTGAGGAGTCTGGCAGCGGCTTAGCCCTCGTGAATGAATGTCCTCCTGGGAGTATGGATACCTTTACTGTCTTCACTCTTTGTCCGTCAGCGTAGTAGAGGTCAGAGGGCACCTAAGTGAAACCTGTACAGATTCAATACTTCCCACAGCTGAGGGTTTGCTACAGTTTCTTCTTTAGCCAAGTAACTGTGAGCTAAGCCTTGGCTTTCTAGGCATGATGGGAGTGGTAGTTTTGCAACAGCTGGAGAGCCGAAGGTTCCCCCATACCTGCATTAGACCAATGGTGAGGAACCTGTTTACCAGCTGTTGTAAAAACTACATTTCCCATCATGCCTGGTCAGTCAAAGCTTTTATTTTTCTGGTGTAATGGGAATTGTAGTGCTGATTCTTCATGACCCAAATTGGGTTGGGTTTGGCCTACACACATCTGGTGTATATGGTCAGCTTTAGGCCTGGATACCCCTTTAAGTATTTATCAGAGGTGCCTGAGGACAGCCTGAGGGAAAGGTCCATTGACGGCTTTTTTAGTCTTTTCCCCCCTCTTCTCCTTTTGCATATAGCTCCATGGTAACAGCGTGTTAATAGAAGCCGCCAGTCTTTCCATGGTCATTTGATGTAGCTTGTGGATATCCACTGCCTTTACAGCTAAGCTCAGAAATACAGTCTGGAAGTCTCCGAGGATATGGAAACTTACAAAAAAAAAAAAGACTTGTGGATGACAAAGATCATTTTTGATTTGGTGTGGTGCGCAGTAAAATTTTATGATCCATGTTGGCTCCTTGGGGAATATAAAGTGCAGAGAGCATGAAGAAAGCCATAAAATTACCCGGGATTTCATATTGTTTGTAATTAATGTGGGGTCTCAGAGGCTTCTCCTGGCTGCCGCACATCACATCCCGCCACAAGAAAAGTACAACTTGCCTCGACTTCCATGTAAATGTCTGCCTGGAACACATCAGGATTATTCTTTCTGTTTACGAGCTGGGCTGTGCAGGTCAATAGATCCCCCCCGAGTGACTATGGGAGATGGCATTTACTGTCCAATTCCCGGGGTTTTGTGAGACCTCAGATCTGTCAGAATTGTATTCATGGTCGTAAAGTGTTTCCTTGTAAAGAATCTGTAGACCATGTCTTCTCCTCTGTCCTCCAGCATACTCACATGATCCCTCACTATGCACAGTACACCTGTATGATCCCTCACTATACACAGTACACCTATATGATCCCTCACTATGCACAGTACACCTGTATAATCCCTCACTATACACAGTACACCTGTATGATCCCTCACTATACACAGTACACCTGTATAATCCCTCACTATGCACAGTACACCCGTATAATCCCTCACTATGCACAGTACACATGTATAACCCCTCACTATGCACAGTACACCTGTATGATCCCTCACTATGCACAGTACACCTGTATGATCCCTCACTATGCACAGTACACCTGTATGATCCCTCACTATGCACAGTACACATGTATAATCCCTCACTATGCACAGTACACATGTATAATCCCTCACTATGCACAGTACACCCGTATAATCCCTCACTGCACAGTACACCCGTATAATCCCTCACTGCACAGTACACCTGTATAATCCCTCACTATACACAGTACACCTGTATGATCCCTCACTATACACAGGACACCTGTATGATCCCTCACTATACACAGGACACCTGTATGATCCCTCACTATACACAGGACACCTGTATGATCCCTCACTATACACAGGACACCTGTATGATCCCTCACTATACACAGGACACCTGTATGATCCCTCACTATACACAGGACACCTGTATGATCCCTCACTATACACAGGACACCTGTATGATCCCTCACTATACACGGTACACCTGTATGATCTCTCTCTATACACGGTACACCTGTATGATCCCTCTCTATACACAGTACACCTCTATGATCCCTCACTATGCACAGTACACCTGTATGATCCCTCCCTATGTATGGTACACCTGTATGATCCCTCACTATACACGTTACACCTGTATGGGATCCACATGTAACTACATATGTTGATTTTTTGAGCTTTAAGGTACAAACACACACGGCATATACGCTGCGTATTTACTGCTGCGATACGCAGCAGATTAGATCTAAATAACTGAACACAGTATCAAATCTGCTGTGTATCTGCTGTGTGTGTTTGTATCCTTAGGGTACAAACACACACAGCATATACGCAGCAGATACGCAGCAAATTTGATGCTGTGTTCAGTTATTTAGATCTAATCTGCTGCGTATCTGCTGCGTATATGCTGCATATCGCAGCAGTAAATACGCAGCGTATATGCTGAGTGTGTTTGTACCCTAAGTGTTCTTTTCTCCAGTCACATCCAAAGCTGCATTTACTATCTGCCACTTGGTATTTACTTAGCTGGGAATCTAGTCTGCACTACATGCTGGTTCTTGGGTTTTGTCTGTACCAGATGTATGTACAATGTCCGGCACATGTAATAGATAAAGGTTTATAGATAAAGCATATATGTGTGTGTATATATATATATATATATATATATATATATATATATATATATATATATATATATATATATATATATATATATATATATATTTGCGTATAGCATATGTCCCACAGTGTAGCTGGAGGGCACTCTAAGGCCACCCATGACTGGATGTTCTCACCCTGGTCTATAGTGGAAGTGCAATAAAGCAAGGTGGGTTTACATTAAATGCATCTTTCTCCCTGTGCAGTCGGCCCCAGGCTTGGTTCTAATTCCCCCCAAAAAACACGTACGTGATGCCGCCAAAATTCTGTAGACCCCAACCACAGACCTCTAACATCTATATACAGCTGCAGCGTGGAGATATAAAGCGCAGAGAAGCCGCGTAATGACTGTGAAGCTCCGACCGCGCTCCTTACCGGCATTCGGAGGTGTCACTTTAATTATTCCTCCAATTTGCTGTTCTCTGTTCGCCCCGTATTGTATATTTAATTAAGTACAGTAGGAGGAATAAAAGTCGGAGTATCCACTATTACTAAGTATCCGCAGCGTGAGCAACCAGGGAAATTATTACTCCCAATGTATAACGGGGGTTTATTAAAAGACTTAATCAACATAAATGTCCCATTAAAAAATGTAATCAAAACCATTATATTTGTATTTCAGGCATTTTCTGGGAATTGTGGTATTTTGCCTTTTTTTTTTTCCTGACAAGCAATTACGATGATTTAAGCTTCTAAATATCAAAGTGTTGGAGTAGTTTGTGTAGTTAAGATACGGGCTGCATTCTCCTGCATTGTGTAATGGGCGACTGGGGGTTATATGATGCTCCATTTACACTCCTTACATAGTGCATATGCCGGTAGTGTGGATAAGATGCATCCAGCCCCGACTGCGGCCTAGGGGGTCGCTTTACTATAGGACATTAAAGGGGTACTCCTGCGAAAATCTTTTTACTTAAAATCTTCAGTCTTCTAGTACTTTATCAGCTGCTGTAGGTCCCCCAGGAAGTGGTGTATTCTCTCCAGTCTGAAGAGCAGGAGAGGTTTTCTATGGGGATTTGCAGCTGCTCTGGACAGTACCTGACATGGACAGAGGTGGCAGCAGAGAGCACTGTGTCAGACTAGAGAGAAAACACCACTTCCTGCAGGACATACAGCAGCTGATAAGCACTGGAAGACTGCAGTTTTTTTTCATATAAACTACGAATTTATATAACGCTCTGAAACCAGTTGATTTGAAAGAAAAAGATTTTCACTGGAGTACCTGTCGTATAGGAAAGTGTAAATCGGGATACGGGGATTCTTCATAGTAGCCTGCATATTAGGAGTGAAGGTTCACAGAAGCTCCTTGAAGGGAGTGTATAATAATGAAATTGCTTGTGATTTTCTACTATATATTTTTTTCCCACCAGAGCACCCCTTTAATTTTTTTATATTCTATCCAATTCCATGAGAATCTCTCGTTATACATACAAATCACATGCAATTTCCCCAGCAGAGGCACGAGCTGTCCCATAGAGATGCGGTCGGACAGTGAAGCAGGCGGGATTCCACAGCAGAGAGCTCCGACGCAGAATTCTGCCTCATTTGCTCAGTGTGAACATACCCTAAGGCTGGGTGCACACTGCGTTTTTGCAATCCGTTTTTTTTTTTTGCATTAGGGTACAAACACACACACCGTAAACGCAGCGTATTTACTGCTGCGATACGCAGCAGATGCGCAGCAGATTGGATCTAAATAACTGAACACAGCATCAAATCTGCTGCAGATCTGCTGCGTTTCTGCTGCATATACGGTGTGTGTGTTTGTACCCTTATGGTGCGTTCACACCTACAGAATCTGCAGCTGATTTTCTGCAGCAGATTTCATTTAAATAACTGAACACAGCATCAAATCTGCTGCAGATCTGCTGCAGATCCTGTAGGTGTGAATGCACCCTTAGGGTACAAACACACACACACCGTATACGCAGCAGATCTGCAGCAGATTTGATGCTGTGTTAAGTTATTTAGATCTAATCTGCTGCGTATTTGTTGCGTATTGCAGCAGTAAATACGCTGCTTTTACGGTGTGTCTGTTTATAGCCTAAAACAGATGAAAAGACTGATGTTTGTGTGCATCCATTTTGATCCGTTTTTCTATTGACTTCCATTATGAAAAAACAATCACAAAATGTTTTTAGCGTACACAAGTGCAGTCAGCCACGTTTGTGTACGCTAAAGAAAAACTGGATGCGTTTTCATTTTATTTTTTTGAAATAATGAAGTCAATAGAAAAATGGACCAAACAGATGCACACAAATGCACCTGTTTTCCTTCTGTTTTTCATCCATTTTTTTTTTTGCATAAAATGGATAAATAAAACGAGTTGCAAAAACGCAGAGTAAACCCAGTGTAAATTGTATACAACAGCAAAAAAGTACCCATTTAAAGCAATTCATAGCAGCAGTGTTGGGAGTAGTAGTATCAGGACTGGGAGTAGTTATATCAATAGTGGGAGTAGTAGTAGTATTAGTTACTAGGTAGGCGTGGTGGGTTTCTCCTGCCCGGGGGCTCCTCAGTGCCTGTCCACTGCTGGATCTTTAATGGGTGGCGGTGATCTCCTTGGTGCAGGTGGGCAGCCCAGCATGGGGTGCTTTGACCTGCTTTCCACTCTGGGCTCGGTCAGACTCCCTGTTCAAACTGGAGGCTGCTGGTAAGGCTCACACTACGAGTTTGCAATCATTTTTTTTCATCCGTTTTTTTGCAAAAAAACTGATGAAAAAAACATTAATCCGTAATGCATCCGTTTTGATCCGTTTTTCCATTGACTTCCATTATAAAAAAGATCAGTTTTTTTTTTAACGGACACAAAAATAAGGTTGGCTACATTTTGTGTGCGTTAAAAAACGTATCCTTTTTGATCCTTTTTTTATTTTATAATGAAAGTCAATGGAAAAACGGATCAAAACTGATGCACTTAAATGCATCCGTTCTTTTCCATCTGTTTTTCATCTGTTTTCATCTATTTTTTGAAAAAAAACAAATGAAAAAAAAAAAACGGAGTACAAAATCGTAGTGTGAACCCAGCCTAATCACACACCCTGGCCATGAATGCCACTGCTCCCCCTGCAGATCAGAGTGCACTAAAATCGAATTGATTCTCAAATTCTGAGCAAATTTAATTAATTTGATCAATAGCCCAACCTTTATACTAGACCACAATACAGTCTTTTCATCCCGGTTCTACCAGATTTTCACCCCCCCCAATATATTTCTTGTGTTAACTTTTTATCCCTTTTGCTTTTTCCCGTCAGATGATCATGGAAACAGCAACGGCAGTCATGTAAAGATCTTTCTACCCAAGAAGCTGCTCGAATGTCTACCAAAATGTTCAAGCTTACCAAAAGAAAGGCATCGTTGGAACACCAATGAGGTATTTCACTTCTTTCCCTTATGAAACGCCAAATACTTTATATTACTGTATCTCTGTGTATCTGGTGTCCTCAGGGACCATCCTGGTTTAATGTTGTGGAGTCGAGGTTATGGCTGTGGTTGTAGCACATTGATGGTGAAGTTGATGATCGCTCCTGTGTGGAAAGACCACCTAACCAGCCATGATGTGGTTCCTTAGCTGTAGAGAGGAGAGGGGGAACCTTTGACCCCCTTAGCTGTTGCAAAACTACAACTCCCATTATGCCTGGACAGCCAAAATCTTTAGCTTCGACTGTCCAGGCATGATGGGAATTGTAGTTTTGCAACAGCTGGAGGCTCGAAGGTTTCCTGCTGCTATAGAGCAATGAAACGGGAAAAGAATCTTGTCATGAAAGGGAATAATCCAGTGCAGTGACTGCTGGGAAGTCCCACTGGTGTGACAAGGTGCAATAGAGAAGATCATCGAGACAGTGGCATCCATTTGTAAAAGTGATACATGACTTTAGGAACCCCAGGGGAAACTGGTGTAAGTCCTGAAGCCTTGACCTGGAAAGGTCGGAGCAATTGTATATGATGACTTTCCTCTAGATAAAGGACACAGAGTCTCCCCAGTGTTACAGGCATGTCATGTGTTGCTTGGCTGGAAAGTTTTGTTTCGTCTGTGGAAATCATTTTTTTCTGTGGTATCCAGGGCTGTCGTCTGAAGAGATGTACTGCGCTACAGCCAATGGCGTGGATATTGCAAAGCCAAATTTTTATTCTTAAATAAATTAAATATATATATATACTTTTTATGTTTTTTTTTTTTAATTTTATTTATTATGACCATTTAAGCAGCATAGTTTTAACTAATTAT
Source organism: Dendropsophus ebraccatus (assembly GCF_027789765.1). NCBI lineage: Eukaryota > Metazoa > Chordata > Amphibia > Anura > Hylidae > Dendropsophus > Dendropsophus ebraccatus. The sequence continues at coordinate 7,301,507 of NC_091465.1, read as the reverse complement.
AAAATTATATATATATATATATATATATATATATATATATATATATATATATATATGTATATATAAAAAAGCATTGTTAGGCTATGTTCATACTACATAAGTACCGAAGTAATCACGCACTTTGTTGACTATTTGCAACAACGGCCGTGATTACTACGGTACTTACGTAGAGCTGCATCTGAGGGAATTCCGGACGGAGTGTATAAACATAGTGCATATATACATACACATAGTATACACTCCGTCCGGGATCCCTAGCGGCACCGCAAAAAAGGAACATGTCAGTTTTCTGCGACCGCTATTCAGTTCACACAATGGAGCGTGCGGCTCTGGCCGCACTCTCCATTGTATGCAGCAGGGAATTCATCAGCAATGAAGATTATCCAGCCGGTCACAGAACGGCCGGTCTCTTACTACGTTGGAACATGGCCTTAGGCTGCATGGCGATATGGGTCACATGAGGACAAAACACATCCAAGGGACGCAACGCCTTGCAGTCCCAGCCATAGAGATATATACATTTATATACACACACACACACACACACATATATATAAAGAATACATTTACATGTTCATTTATTTTTCAGACAAAAACAAATATATTTATTATAGTCAAGCATGGTAGCTTTAGTTGTGGTAGTGGGGGTTAGTTGAAGGCCCATACTGTCACATGTCATGTCTTTTACCTGTTCTTTACTCCTCTTTTGCCCTAGCTTCACCCTTTTCACTTGCATTATATTGATGTACAGTAATTTTTTTTTTGTACTCCTATATTCTGCTTGTTGTGACCCCATGTATCAGTAACAGCATTTCTCTCTTGTGACTGAGCATCCCTTCTGATAGACACGTACATGTAATACCGGATGCCCCCAGAACGTCCCTGTGTACAGCAATGCACTGTAATGTGCTGTAATATTATATAATAGTTCTCTGGCGCGATGCTTTGACATATGGGTTAAGTTCCTTTTCAGTCAGATCCTATTAAATGTTTTGAAGCCAGAGAATCTCTCAGCCGATAAGTGGTTTTAAAAATGCACAGTCTCCGCAAACACCCGATTGCTGCGGCAGCACATCTCCAGCCGTCCTGATGGCAAGGGCACTAAAATATTTAAAGGGCTACAGGATTTTCTTTTATTTTTTTTTTTTTTTTTTTAATTTTCTCCGACGTTTGACTTAATTTTTAAACCTTATTATGTGGTTAAAAAAAATTGTGCAAACACTAATAAATGACCATGATGTAATTGTCAGTGATTTGTGGTTACCTTTTAATAGATGTCTGTTTCAGTAAATACTTGTATTCCTTATAAAATTATAATTTTTTTGTTTTTTTCCTGCTGGATATATCTGAAATCTGTGAGCCATTCCCCTTGACAGAAGGATTTGTTCCTATATAGTCTGACTTGATTCTGTTTTGTCAGAGGGTTTTGGGCAGTGGTGTCAAACCTGCTGCCATCCAGCTGGACATCATGCTTGGACAGCCCAACCGTTTGGCTTTGATAGGAATTAAAATTGAGCAATTTCTGATGAAATTTTTGCATTCCGTCCACCTGCAGCTTATACTGACCCCTTGGGGGCAGGGTTCTTCTGTTTCTGTGCTCCTAATTATTTGTGGGCGATGCTCTGCTTCTATGCATGGGTGGTGCTTTGCTTTTAATTGGGTTGTGCGCGGGCGGCGCCCTGCCCTTGTGCGCGGGCGGCGCCCTGCCCTTGTGCGCGGGCGGCGCCCTGCCCTTGTGCGCGGGCGGCGCCCTGCCCTTGTGCGCGGGCGGCGCCCTGCCCTTGTGCGCGGGCGGCGCCCTGCCCTTGTGCGCGGGCGGCGCCCTGCCCTTGTGCGCGGGCGGCTTCGTGACAAACAGAGGCCCTCCCATCCGAATAACCTGAAAGGTCTTCTGCCCTTTTATATCTTTATGAGAACTATATAAAGTTTTCCCACCATGCAGTACTAAGTAGCTGACTCCAGCAGCCACAGAAAGTAAATCCTTCACACAACTTTGACCTATTCTAGAAAACGTAGATGTAACTCCACTTCCATTTAACTTGCTAATGTATTTCCAAGGACTGCGGTTCAGAAAGCAGATGAATATTTTGTATCAAATGACTTTCTCATCCCCCCCCATACATTTTATTTTTTAGTGATTGCCTGTCTTTCATATAGTCCGATAAGCAAGTGCTTTATTGCTGAGGCTATGGGCCTATAAATGTCTGTCAGGGGCCCCACGTGATCCCCCTATTCTAGCTTATTTACAGTAAGATCACCAGCATGATAAATTATTTAGTGGCAGATTAATTTTGGAAGCCATGATTTTGATAATGTGCTTGCATGCCTCATTTGCCAGAAAAATTGCAAAATTTGATTTAACATCTAAAGAGCGATTCCTCCGGTCTCGTTGCTGTAAGAAGAGCATATTTTCTCGCCAATGTCACGGACTAAATTGTCTAATTTAAATCAATGACTTTCCACAATTCTTTTTTTTTTTTTTTCCCTAGCACAATACTCTGTACTAAAACCTTTAGGGAGCCGGAGACATCTTGCTTACAGAAATCTGGGTCGGATTTATGGACCAGAAACAAAAGATATGGGCTCTGATTTCAATCTAAATATCCTCCATGCATGGCGGGGCATACGGCTGCGGCTGCCATGGCAGGGTAGACATTATCTCCCTTCATGGTCTGCACCCTCTCTCTACTACTCACTTTCCTTTTACTGGGATATCTGTACAATTGACGCTATTGAAAGTACTTAAAATATACATTTTGCAACTGGTTCCCATAGGCAACATTGATTTACTTGCAGAAACTGTATTGTTAAAGTGATATTGTCCCCTTCCCCCCTTTCCATATCAGGAGTTCTCAGCTTTATTCCTAAATTAATATTCTTAACATTCCATATCTTACCGTGTAAAGGATTTCTTTGTGGTCTCTCCCCTCAGAAATGCATGTGCCATAGGGGCAAGTCTTAACATCCATTGTGCCCCATATCTCTGCCCACATTGGCGTCATTGGCAACTAGGTACCGCCCCCTCCATGATGTCATTAGAATGGGCCGTCCTAGAGGCATAGCCCCCCTCCTCTCTGTGACAGTCGTATCAGAGGGGGCGGTGCCTAGGCCTGTAGGTCTGCCCATTCCAATGGTTGCAGATGTAGCGGGGCCTAGATGCCAATGATGTCATGGAGGGGGCAGGACCTATTGCGCATTTTTGAGGGGAGGGACCACCAAGAAATCCTTAATACCATAAGAGACGAAATGTGCAGAATGTAAGCTTAAGGGGTGCTGAGAACCCCTGATATGGAAGGGATGAGGGCAATATCACTTTAGGTCAAAACATTGCTTGCATGGATGAAAGAATAAATCCAATTACAATTCCCCATCATGCCTGGAGCTAAAGCTTTGGCTGTCCAGGAATGATGGGAATTGTAGTTTGGCCACAGCTGGAGGATGGAAGGTTCCCATCTCTGCTCTGTTGGAGTGCCGCTTCTTTTACTTGCAGTTAGATTTAGTTTGGACCTTTGGCAGCAGGTTGTGAGTTGAACTCCCATCATTCCATACAGCGCAGCTCCGTAACAACTACTTTAGCTCTTGGTATGGACTTTGTGGGGTCTCCACTTATTGTCAGGGGCCATGCCATTATGATCTTCTTTTTTTTTTTTTTTTTTTTTAGGAACTATAGTTGCCGATGATTGGACAGTGTTAAAGGTCCAGGCGGACAACGTCTGGTTAACGTCTCCCGGTCATAGATCCAATTTACCCAGATTAGAAGCTTTGTGTTTATTTAAGAATTAGTCCTAATTGGGTTTTCATCTGTTCAAAGTAGATTTGTAAGACGGACAGCGGATTACAGAAAAATCTAATCTGTTCAGTTTTTTTTTTTTATCCATCTTTATGGAAAGGTTAAAGGAGAACACAGCATGTGTAACACTCCCAGCTTTTGCCTGATCCTGTTTAGTTTATAGTTATATCTAATATGAAGTAAATAAAACCTTCTACATCTCTTCACCCGGCTACAGCAGGAACTCACCACGATTTGTCTATAGTTGGAGGCCAAATACTATAAACGCAGTTTTTAAAGGGGTGTCCTGGCCTCCTGTACTTTATCCCTTATCCATAGGGTTGCAGGGAAAGTAAAGACTGCTCGATCCTCCTGCAATCTTGGGATCGGATGGCAGCTTCTATAGACAGTAAATGAGACAGTGACCTTCCAGGGGGCCGTTCCTGAGATTTTAGGGGGAATCCAGTGTTTGGGGCCCCCGCAGTCAGACACCACCCATACTTTGGATACGTTTTGTTGGTTGTATACAACTCTGTAGACAACTAGTGGCCCTTTAAGAAGTCAGGCCTGACTTCTTGGCGAGAAATGTCTTAAGTCCTGAGCGTATATATATATATATATATATATATATATATATATATATATTCCCTTAGTGTGGATGTGATAATCTGAGAAGTTGTGCATTGGAAGGTCAGACTGGCACTTAGAGTACCCATCGTGCGCCATGTTTTATTTGCAGCTTTGAAGAGGTTAAAGTCGTGTCCCTTTTAATATCTTTAAGTTCTTTGTGACAGATAACGTATGTTTCCGGAAGAAGCATCAGGAGCCGCTCGGTTGTATTGTAATCATGTGAACGTGGAGCGATCCTGTTGCTAAGTGACAGACAGTACAAAGTAACAAATTCCAGTTTGTCCTTTGTCTTCCATTATTTTTTCCTTCGAGGGGTGGGGGAAATGTCAAGGTTACAGTAAAACAAGTGGCTGACTGATGATGATTTGGCAACAATAGGCAATTATTCCCAAATGAGCTTCACCTTGGGAGTGAATTAATACCCAGATCCTATCAGGTCTACCTCGAATCTAATGGAAAGTCTGTTTTCCTTATATGAACCCTCTTCCTGTTTTCCGCTTTATGATTTGTTTGTACATTATATTGTCAATACTCATTTTAGAGCATCCGCAGCGGTGGTAAGTGGCCATTTAAAGTAGTAGTAAGATTAGAACAACGTGTCTGTCTTGCATACCGGCGCCACACCTGCCCCCAGGTAATGCCGGGTATTGCTTTTCTTATCATGGTCAACCCCTGTACAGTAGTGTTTAGGGGTGGGTATTTACTTTAAGTAGACAGTCACAATATTAAATGAGTATTCTCATAATTAAACATTATCCTCTATCCATAGGGAAGATGGTCAGTTGATTGGTGGCAGTCCGAGTATTGCGACGGAGTTGGACATCATTTGCAAGTTCTTTAGAAAATGAAAGTAGTGCTGGACGTGTATGTGCACCATCGCAGCATTCATACACAGGACATTTCTAGGGATTGGTGATGGTCCCAGTGGTCTCCACCTTGTGCACCACTGATCAGCGGAGTGCCGTCTATCTACTCTCTACAACAGGGATGGGGAACCTTTGGCTCTCCAGCTGTTCCAAAACTACAATTCCCAAAACTAAAGCTTTGTCTGTCCAGGCATAATGGGAGTTGGATTTTTGCAACAGCTGGACGGCCGTAGGTTCCCCATCCCTGCTCTACAAGGCCCCAGTTGTTGGACTTACACCAGTCCACTAGTTATCCCACTATCTTGTAAGTAAGGAATAACTTTCAATCTTAGCTCTTAGTTCAGAGGTTTCCCATATAATCTTCACATCTATTCTGGTAAAAGACGTCCTCTGGCACCTACCAGGTCTCGTTGATGCCAGATTTTAGTACTGTAGGATTATTGGATTTTGTAGACTGTGTCTGGCATTGAGTTTTGAGTCCACTTGTTGATGATGCACGCTTGTTTACCGCCGCGGGCGTCTATGGGTGCACACCCATTCGTTTTCTCGCAACGCCGCTATAAGCTTGTTTTATATCCGGCATCGATTTTACCTTTCAAATCATAAAAGGGGCCCCCGGTAATTTATGCTCCATCCTGTATTTCTCTCTTAAAGTGGTGCAAGTTGCTCATAAAAGCGAGCAGAGAGCGGAATATGTAAGTACATGATACCGCTGGGGCAGACAAATGACTACCTCTGTGCTTCATTAGTGACATCAGGCCGGCGTCCCCTGGAACCAGAGCGAGGAGCGCACAAGTAAAATATATGGCATCTGTCAAAATGGAAATCAGCAATAGCCCAGGTAGAAGAACAAAAATCTCCCTGCAGGTAGTAAGTCTTAATTTTTATACCAGGCATATAAATAAGGACTGATTAAATAGTAAAAGCAGGATGTTTTCTGGGATTGCCTATCGGGCGCACGCTTCTACTTCCTAAATATCGATTCCCATCTCATTGAGTAAATCTACCGGAGCAGGAGTCGCCGTAAAGATGAGTATTTGTGGCAAAGAATGAGAAGATTCAGGTCAAGCGGCAGCAAGAGAATCTGGTTTTATCGGCCGTTCCCCGGCCTCCCCGTAAATAAGCGCCAACCTCTTCATTCCAGTGACGTCCTCATCTCCAGTCAATACCCCGATGAAAGAAACCCGTCTGAAAACACAAATAACCCCCGATGGCTTATGCGGCCATTATTATTTTGAAAGTTAATTTGCGATGAGAGTCCATTATTCACCTCGCCCCCCCCCCCCTCTTTCCTTTATTGGGACTGAATGTAATAAGTTGGCAGAGCGGCGGAGTTACAGGAGGAGAATAGATGGCCGTCCTTGCTTTAGCATTCAGCTTTATAAATAATCGTTTGATTATGATTCATCGCAATGACAACTGTTAATCAGCGGCAGGTTAATAGAGATTGGTATCTGTAAATGGAGCTGCTGCCAGACTTCCCTCTAGAACACCCCTTGAACTTTTTTCTCTAAGTGCTTTCTGCCTCATCGGCTTGTAGACAGTGGTGCTTTATTAGTCTATGTTAATAAGCTGCCCCTGCCACGGCATAGAAGGGGTTAAATGCATGCCCCCCCTCCCCCAACTAATCCCGCCCTAATTGTGGGATACAGGTAGTAGCTGTTCGGCAGCCATGTTAGTCTTCTTTCACCCCATAGATCAGGGACCCGTCAGCTGTTTCAAAGCTACAATTCCCATAATGGCTGTAATGTCCAGGCATGATGGGAATGTAGGTTTGAGTGTTGTCTGCAGACCGCTACTCCTCTATACCATTTATGGGGAAACCTTCGGCCCTTCAGCCGTGGCAAAACTGCAATTCCCATCATGCCTGGACATCACTGTCTCCATGCCATCACTGTCAAGGCATGATGGGAATTGTAGTTTTGCCACACCTGGAGGGCCGCAGGTTCCCCATCAGTTCTATAGACCCATCCGATGGGTGATACACATCCTCATACTGGTTTGGCTCTGCTCCATCTGTAACCTGCCCAAACACGTTGACTCTTGATGTACAATTCCTTGATTCTAGCTTCTAGTAGTTTACTATATCTGTTCCTTTTGTAGTAGAAAGCTCATTTTATGTTCTCACATATCCGTGATTTTCTTTTTTTTATTATTTGCCTAATTTGTGTAATTCCCTTCATACATATGATCAGCCTGTGACAGCCGTGCGGTCTTATCGCGCCCGCCGCGCCGTGCCCAGTGTGTTTATTGACATGATTAGTGGTCAAACTTGGCTAAAAGTTCTCTTGACAGATCTAAAGAGCTTGACGGCTCGGTACACGGATATAAAGAGAGGCGCTAAGTATCTCAACGAGGTTCTACTTGCCAGGACAATACTTTGCCACATATTAAAAGTAAATTCCTTATTAGTTAATGGTCGTGGTTAATAGCCTGGATTATCCCCTGGAAAGCTATTACTCAGCCTGTGTAACTAACACTGCGCACGTCGGGCGGGAGGCACAACAGATGTGGTGCGGAGCAGGCGCTGTACAGGATGGGATTTTCGTTCTTTTCCACTTGTATTATATATTCCCTTTTAACAGTGGGTCCAGTAGTAAGAGAAGCCACTACTATCTTACTATAGCTAATAGTGGAGATTCTAAACCATTGTAGTAAAAAGGGTCCCTTTAGGTCTCTAACCAGTGGTCCCCAGTGGTAGCATCTGGGGTCTGTAAGAAGTGATCCAGGACAGAAGGCGTCATGTTTCACGTTTGTTCCTTAAGACCTTATTACATGGCCCAGTCTTATAGATCGGCGCTCGTCTATAGAGCCTATATCATGGCCCAATCACACAGATCGGCGCTCTTCTACAGAGCCTATTACATGACACAGTCTTATAGATCGGCACTCGTATATAGAGCCTATATCATGGCCTAATTTCATAGAACAGGACTTATCTACAAAGCCTATTACATGGCCCAATCACATAGATGGGCGTTCGTCTATGAAGCCGATTACATGGCCTAATATCATAGAGCAGGGCTCATCTATAATGGTTATTACATGTTTCAATCATATAGATCGGCGCTCGTCTATGGAGCCTATTACATGGCTGTGTAGTTGTGCACATATGATTGTTTGTGTGGTCCGTTGCTGCAGTAAATCATTGGCTGCACATCCTCTTATTACACAGGAATATATGCGGCTGATGGGACGAGACGTTTTTGTCTATTCGTCTGTTCATTGGCTGATTGCTGGCACTGTTATAGCATGCATGCCAGTGAAGTATGCACGCTAAAGATACTTATTGTTTTTAACTAAACAGTTAAATTGGTTGTTATTATGAAGCATGACTTACAGGATAGTCATTGCTGTGGTTGTTTTTATTTTTTATTTTTATAGATCTGCATAGCAGTGAGGATCAGTGACTTCAGCTTAGCCCCCAAATCCCCCAGATCTCCATCCATATGAGTATCTGCGGGATCTGTTGGGAACACCAGACCTGTAAGTTGCTAGGTGGGAGCCCCCATGGATGGAATTTGAAGGACACCTATCAATTTTACAGCCTTCTGACACGTCATACGTTTTGATTGGTGGGAGTCCTGGTGCCAAGACCTCCATCAATCACGAAAATGAATAGGCAGAAATGATGGTGATGTGACGATTGTGCCCTATGACTTCCTCCTGTCTCTCCCTAGAAAATGAAGCATGTGATGTTAGGATTTATGTACCAAACAAGACAGAAAGACACAGTCTAACACGGTCTACACAGACACAGTCTGTAACACGGTCTGTAACCCTACGCGTATCGTCACCTCACGTGAGGGGACGATACGCGTAGGGTTACAGACCGGAGCCCCATCTCAGAGCCCTGGGTGATATGTGATTATTCTGTTATGGCTTTGACCCTGACTTTCTGAAATGATAAAGTTTTGCACTTGGTCACTTTTCTGGGGGGGATTTTCATGATTTTCAGTATTGATATTTTATACATGATTGTTTATTTGTTTATTGATTAGTTTATGTTATTTTTGTGAGCACGTGCACTTTAGGACATATGTACTTTGAACAGTCAGGGTTTTTGGACTTATTTGTTTAGACAGGATATAGGGCCTGACATTTATTTGCTATTGGGGCTGCGGCTAGAGGGACACGTATATTACGAGTATTCCCTGTGATGGTTTACCCGGATTGGGTTTTTAGGTGTTTTTAAGTGTATGTCCATTTGCTGTTTTGTTCATGTGTTTTGAAAATAAAGATATTATATTTATTTATTATTATTGCGGGTGCGCCATTCTGTGTCTTTCTGTCTTGTTTGGTATATGTTCTGGTATAAGGACATTGGCAGCATCCCATTTAGAGATTTTTAGTAGCTCCCACCTTCTCTTTTTGTACAGTAAATGTTAGGATTTATAGACTGTATGAATCGGTGGGTACACTGCTCGCTCTACTCACTGAGAAGAGGAAACAAATGGGCACAACACACAGGTGACTGCATCTGCCATTGTGGGGCTCACAGCACCCGCACCCTCAGTGATCAAAACTTCTTGAAGTTTGTTAGAACGGTTGCCGCAGATCCTTTAAAGCAGGGATGGGGAACCTTCGGCTGTCCGGGCATGATGAGTATTGTAGTTTTGCAACAACTGGAGGGTGGAAGGTTCCTAATCCCTGCTTTAAAGGGACGCTGAGTTTTCATAAAATTTTCAATGTCCTACAAGAATCCAGGTAAAGTCCACGCTAATCACCCAGCTTGGACTCCGTGACTGAGATGGGTGTGTGACTCTCTTAACTTCCAAAATTGCTGTGTAGCCTTGGCTTCCAGCCAATGCTTTAGTTCCAGATATCAGAAAGGCTTGTGGAGTCCAGACCGCGGTGGCTCACAATGGTTTTGGTGGTATAAAGAGGACGTATGCGGTATAGGGTAGATGGTTACAATGTTATGGCTGTTTATATTACTGGCCACCTCCCAGTCACTAGCATGGGTATGGACCGCTCACCTTGCTCTGCTTTGGACACGGATTCCTCGCCTTACTCCGCTTGGGGCACGGGCCCCTCGCCTTGCTCCGGTTAGGGTTTCTCCTGTCCTTGACACTAATAAATGCCCCCGTTTTACAGTATTAATAGCTGTTTATAATGATTTCTTTTGCTCCTGACGTTGTTTGTTCAGCTCCGGCTGTTGATATTTGTACTTTACGCCTTTTTTTTTTTTTTTCTTCGGTTCGTTGTGGTGTCATAAGATCACAGAGATTTATTTAAAGTGGATGCCCGAGAGGCCTGCGTTACCCAGGAATGAAAAACTCTGTAATTACAGAAAAATGCTCTCTTAAAACCAGAGGATCAGCGGAGCGTCACACGGCACAGAAAACGTCTATTAATGAGGCAAACAATTGTGTGAGATTTCCTTTTAACGAAAATTAATCAATCATTAACAGGGGCCGGTGAGTGGATAAACTCTGTCCGGCCTATAAACCAGGACAGGGGACGGCCACCAGTTCCGCAGGGACCTTCTGCCGTCTGTCTGGTCATCGCGTCTCCTGCTGATTCCTCATTCACCATGAAAAATGCAGACTGACCGTCCCGGCAGCCGCGTGTGCTGCTCTATGGGATCACCTTCCTGGAAACTTTTGTCAATTTCAGGATGTATTTAAAATGTTACACTTTGCAACACTTGGCAACTTTTTAAAAGGGGTTGTCTACTTTGAGCAATCTCTTTGTCAGGAGATATATATATATATAAAACCGGCCCGACCCATGATGCTGTCACCCACGGACAGGTGGTTGCATCTAACATGTGCCCAGTGCATTTAGGTGTAGATTTGGCCCTAGGAGGATTCTTCTGTAATAAAACAAATTAGCTGTAATCTTTGAAAGCTTAGCAGTAAGTGTCCCAGTTTCCTATAGCGCCACCACAGGAGAAATGAAGCATTACACAGTTATACCAGTAAGATGCCTGTGTAAGGCTCCTTTCACATGTGAAGAGTATGCTTTATGGATCATAGAGCTCATTTCCTTCTGGCATCCATCTAGCTGTTATACATATGTGTAGCATTGGAATGCATAGTCATCCTGCAAAATGTATAAAGTTATATAAGCCATGTTAGTCCCATATACATACATCAAATATTACACAGATTATCCCAGTGACTGACCTACTAAGTGGCTGGAGATGGTAAGACCCTCGACTAATTCCCATACGCTAATGGGATGCATCCTTTGCACGTTACCTGTCGCACATTAGGCGTTTGGACAATCAGTTTCCTCTGAACAATTCCTTTAAATCTGACCTGTACACTAAGGGTCACCTGTACGCTAAGGAGTCCTATTAGGCAAAGCGATTTTTAACGACTAACGATAAACTATCGCAAACGAAATTGTTTATCGTTAACCTGAAATCGTTCACCATATTACACAGAACGATAGTCGTTAGTTATGATCATTACGTTTATTCCTTCTGATCCCAACAAAACAATGAACAAGGTGCAATTACACTGAACGATTAGTGAAAAAATGCGGAACTTGAGTGAACGAATGTGGAATTACAGCGAACGATTAGCGATAATTTTAGGTTCAGATGTAAATCAACGAGCAATGACATACGATCAATTTTTTGATCGTTGCCTGAAATTACACAGAACGATTATCGTTTAAATTCGAACGATATAACGATTTTTCGCATGCTACTCGTCCTGTTTAATAGGGCCCTAAGGGTCGTTACCATGATCGGTTACTCAATCTGATCCCGGGAAATGAAGGAACAATGTGGAATTACACTGAACGATTAATGAACGAATACGGAATTACAGCAAACGGTTAACGATGATTTTGTTGTCTGCACCAAACGAGCGATGAACGATTTCTCGTCTGTTGTTAGAGTGTTGCCTGTATTTACATGGAACAATTATCGTTTGAATTCGAACAATATTACTACAATCGCTGGGTGTAATGGCAGCCACCCTGGCCGTCTCCTCTCTCTCTGTCATCCGCACATTTCCATAGGTCTGTACCTTTCACGCCTGGTTTGCTCTCCACAGCAGGAAGTCCCGTTCAAGGCTTGTTGACTGTGATGTAGAAATATGTCGTCCTCCGCCGGCTTCTCATACACATCGCCCTCTCATCCAGACGTCACGCCAAACCACCCAGATCCTGAGGGGGAAAAAACATCTCTGAGGCTCAGTCCTAGTTAAAAGAAATAATAGCCGAGATTTTATTCCCTTCCAGGGTGTTTATGGCCGCCAGTGAGTTAAGCTAAATGTTATGCTTTCAGCATTAAAGTGAGTGAAGAGCGGCACTTTGCTTAAGAAACAATTTTACATGTGTACTTGGCAATTGATGACACATTTAAGCATCGACTGTAACTTATCTGCTCCTTAAGTCTGGAGAACACCTTGCAGCAGACATAGAGCGGCAATGTCGGGAGGCGGGGGTGGGGGGGCAACTCTCTCTGAGACTTTTCCAAGACTAAAATGTTACCTGTGATGTCTTGTCAGCGAGACGTGAGGGATTTACACCACTGAATTGAGGAAATATTTGCCGTTGACTTGTGTCAACATTGTCTTGATGCACACGCATGGCGGCCGGGCTGGACTGCGCCCAGGCTATTTGCCCAGGGCCTCTATTATATTACTTTTTAAATCTGCTTTTGCTGGTTCAACACGGACCTCGCTGTGTCGGGGATTAACACATCTTGTACTGAGATTTTATTCTGGGATTTTCTCATCAACCGCCATCTAGTAAAGGGCACTTCTCCCGCTATCTCCACCACCACCCGGGTTAAAGGGACCGTGTCAGGGAAATCATTTCCAATCGTGCTGTACAAATCCTAGGATGCAGTTTGTAACACCGCTTATTCAGTATATATTTTCATTTTTTTTTCTATTTTATTAAATATTTTGGCTTCATGTACTTTTAAGTTTTTGATTTATTATAATTTTATAATATATTTTAACCTAATTTTGCAGCAGCTTTAAGTGTTTTACGTTGTAAGCGTCCTAGGTGCACAGCGGCGTCCATTGGCTCCTATTTTACCGGGTGGGACGTATATTGTCCTGCTGGAGAAAAAAGACCCTTGTATGAATGGGGGGTGTATGATGTATATACCATACATGTTTTGATCTCTTCTCATGCATATGGGGAACATTGCAAAACACAGTGTGAATGTGGCCTTAGAGTTTTCTTTCTGTTTTCTATCTGTCTGTTGTCTGTCTGTCTCCTATCTGTCTACTATCTATCATCTCCTATCTATCGCCTATCTATCTGTCTCTCTTGGTTCATGAGATGACCCCTTTAAGGACTGCAATTGTGGGTTGTCACCTGCCTTGTCTCTGTTCTCTAATGAACTGGACCGCTCAGGATGAACAGTAGTCTCCATTCTGATATGTGTTTTTGGAAGGCAATATCCCTCTTGGGGTGGCTACAAGTCTGGAGTCTTACAGCCAATGCTCCATGAGGGAACATACTAGCCAGAGGGAATAAGCTGCGCTCCCCAGCGCCTCCTATGGGCAGCTAACCTGTAAGTCCATGTCTGACTTATAAAAGAACCTTGTAGGGATATTAGCCAGTCCAGACATTGTCTGTTTGAGCTAATATTCATAGTTGTGTTTCAAGGCTGTCTAATGGGTTGGACATTGACTTACAGAGTAGCTGTCTTGGAAGAAAACACAAGTGTCCTGCGTCCAGGAGATCTCCATGGAATAAGCTGCTTTCTCTCTGTATATTCCAGTTACGTCTACGTGGCCGGATTGCTATTCTGATCACAGAAGTATTTTTGCATGTTTCCTCTGGTGCTGCTGAGAACCTAAGCAATATTATCTCTTCTTCCCCCTCCCCCCCAGCGTATATTATACACCGCACATCACCTGCCAAGTGCTGAACTGCTGTAATATTTTACTAGGTGCCGCTCACGATCTTCTCGGCAGAGCCTGTCACCGAGGAGATTATTTTAGCAGCTCGGCAGGCGCTCTGTGAACTTGTACATACACAGTTAACAGATTGAATAGAGGCTATTGATGTCCAGAATGAAGGCCTGACACAGATGCAGCTCTTTGTTGTGTGAGTGGAGTAGCAATGGAAAGCAATCGAATGGAGGCCGCCGCTCTCGAAACTTACAGGTTTTCGGCACTTTTTTCCCTTTTATAATTAAAGGGGCCTACTGTACGCACCGCACATCTCCTGCCGCTCCCTCCAGTAACCTCCTATATGGGGTTATAAACGTATTTAATTCCTTCAATACCTAAAAGAAAAGGAAACCCTTCCCGTTTGTGTGTACAGCGTCAATGCAGAGCAATGTGTCTTTATAGGCTATGAAACCCAATGTACTGAACCTTTTCATTGTTCTTTTTCTATCTAGATGCAGTTTCCTAAATAGACTTTACTGAAAGTGCCCCAGCCCTTTGCTGCCGTAGAGTCTGTGCATGTGTTTCACCTAGCCGGCTGTCCTGCTGACACTTTATTGCTGCATATTCGCAGCATTAAAGGAGTAGTTAAAAAAATCTTTCAGATCAACTGGTTCCAGAAAGTGGCAGAGATCTGTAATTTACTTCTATTAAAAAAAAACTCCAGTCTTCCAGTACTTATCATCTGCTGTATGTCCTGTAAGCGATGTATTCTCTCTGTTGCCACCTCTGTCCATATCAGGAACTGTCCAGAGCAGGAGAGGTTTTCTATGGGGATTTGCTGCTGTTCTGGACAGTTCCTGACATGGACAGAGGTGGCAGTAGAGAGCACTGTGTCAGACTGGAGAGAATACACCACTTCCTGCAGGACATACATCAGCTAATAAGTACTGGAAGACTGGAGAATTTTTAATAGAAGTAAATTACAGATCTCTGGCACTTTCTGGCACCAGTTGATTTGAAAGAGAACATTTTTTGGGTGAACAATCCCTGTAATGTTCTGAGTAATACATGGATGGGATGAAATGGATGGCACTGTGGTTGACTTGTAGAACTCACAGATTATCAGAGGATGTTTCGGGGTGCGCGTGCACAGCTTTATTTGTATGTATAGGATTGTGTAGGTGTTATTACTTTTTTTTTCCCCCCTTCCATCGTAGAATTTACATATGTGCGGCAGAGGTTTGTTTCTTGATCTTGTGTAATCTTCTCTTTATAAATCCCAGTGTCGGCGCTGGCGATGTGAAGGCACCCCATGTACCAGTTTCATATTTAATGAAATGGGTCTAGCTTAAATAAGATACTAACACAATCCTTAGATCCGTGCAAAGGAGAGCTTATGATCTTCCTATGCATCAAAGGAGGCAATCTGCTGTTTTTTCCCATCTTACATCTGTGAATCTTTTCCTGGTTAGGCGAGCGGAGCAGCGCTCTTCAGCAGGAAGGTTTTTAGTCTCTACCAAGCTCAATCATTTTTTTTTTTTTTTACTTATTTATTACTTTTTTTAAAAAAAAAGGAGAAGCACCTTCCTTGCGTTCAGCGTCCCCCTCCCCATAGCCGGACACTGCGCAGTGTCAGTGAGGACGAGGAGGAGGTTGTAGTTGTTTTACGCCCGTCTATATGTTTTTGACACCTTTGACTATTAGCATGCTTTACTGGTCACGGGGAGCGTTGCATATTAAAATGACCTTGCTGCTAATACGGAGGTGATTCTCCTATCAATTTTTAAAGTGGAAACATGAAATATTAACAAACAGCGAGGTGCTTGTGTTCTCCGATGTTATTCCCTAATCCAGTCATAGCGCTAACAAGGGGAAGATGCTCGCAGCTCCTCCATCTGACGACTGAGGGTTTATCCCTACGTCTCGCTTACTGAATGTCTAATGTGTTGTCCCATCAATTCATGAATACATAGACACACACACACGTGTGTTTGTGTGTGTATATATATGTGTGTGTGTGTGTGTGTGTATGTATATATATTCCCCATAACAGACCTTATTAATTTGTGTATATATTATATAGTGTAGTTTTTTCCACATTGATATACTCCATGTTTCCATATCATATCCAGTTACAAATACAGTATATGCTTTCACCCATAACAATAACCTATTTATACACAGTGCATATACATACATATAACACAGTTCATACACACCCCACACATACACATACACATACACACACACACATAGAGATATATATTTACCACAAAACTCCAACTTGAGGTTCTCCACCAGTTACAAAACAGCCAGTGGGCCAGTAGTTGTCTGGGCATGCTGGGAGTTACAGTATAGATGCAGACACTAGTAGAATATGTATAACATGTACACTCACCGGCCACTTTATTAGGTACACCTGTCCAACTGCACGTTACCACTTAATTTCTAATCAGCCAATCACATGGCGGCAACTCAGTGCATTTAGGCATGTAGACATGGTCAAGACAATCTCCTGCAGTTCAAACCGAGCATCAGTATGGGGAAGAAAGGTGATTTGGGTGCCTTTGAATGTGGCATGGTTGTTGGTGCCAGAAGGGCTGGTCTGAGTATTTCAGAAACTGCTGATCTACTGGGATTTTCACGCACAACCATCTCTAGGGTTTACAGAGAATGGTCCGAAAAAGAAAAAACATCCAGTGAGCGGCACTTCTGTGGGCGGAAATGCCTTGTTGATGCCAGAGGTCAGAGGAGAATGGGCAGACTGGTTCGGGCTGATAGAAAGGCAACAGTGACTCAAATAGCCAACCGTTACAGCCAAGGTAGGCAGAAGAGCATCTCTGAACGCACAGTACGGCCAACTTTGAGGCAGATGGGCTACAGCAGCAGAAGACCACACCGGGTGCCACTCCGCTCAGCTAAGAACAGGAAACTGAGGCTACAATTTGCACAAGCTCATCGAAATTGGACAGTAGAAGATTGGAAAAACGTTGCCTGGTCTGATGAGTCTCGATTTCTGCTGCGACATTCGGATGGTAGGGTCAGAATTTGGCGTCAACAACATGAAAGCATGGATCCATCCTGCCTTGTATCAACGGTTCAGGCTGGTGGTGGTGTCATGGTGTGGGGAATATTTTCTTGGCACTCTTTGGGCCCCTTGGTACCAATTGAGCATCGTTGCAACGCCACAGCCTACCTGAGTATTGTTGCTGACCATGTCCATCCCTTTATGACCACAATGGACCCAACATCTGATGGCTACTTTCAGCAGGATAATGCGCCATGTCATAAAGCTAGAATCCTCTCAGACTGGTTTCTTGAACATGACAATGAGGTCACTGTACTCCAATGGCCTCCACAGTCACCAGATCTCAATCCAATAGAGCATCGTTGGGGTGTGGTGGAACGGGAGATTGGCATCATGGATGTGCAGCCGACAAATCTGCGGCAACTGTGTGATGCCATCATGTCAATATGGACCAAAATCTCTGAGGAAGCTTCCAGCACCTTGTTGTATCTATGCCACCAAGAATTGAGGCAGTTCTGAAGGCGAAAGGGGGTCCAACCCGTTACTAGCATGGTGTACCTAATAAAGTGGCCTGTGAGTGTATATCGCTACACATGACCTGTGCCTTAAAAACCAGACATTGTAAAAGGGAAGAGAAAAAAAAATGGCGTCCTTAGGATTTGTCTTCTCACTTACTGTATAGCCCAAAATCAGACTTGTCATATATACATGGAGTGATGGGAACGGTTAGGCATCGGCTGGTGCTGCCTGCATTCACCGGGGTTCCGGACTAGTTTCCCTCCGAGTAATGTAATACACACCGCACAGTATAATGTATAATACACACCGCACAGTATAATGTATGATATACACCGCACAGTATAACGTATAATACACACCGCACAGTATAATGTATAATACACACCGCACAGTATAGTGTATAATACACACCGCACAGTATAATGTATGATATACACCGCACAGTATAATGTATGATATACACCGCACAGTATAATGTATGATACACACCGCACAGTATAGTGTATAATACACACCGCACAGTATAGTGTATAATACACACCGCACAGTATAGTGTATAATACACACCGCACAGTCTAATGTATAATACACACCGCACAGTATAATGTATGATACACACCGCACAGTATAGTGTATAATACACACCGCACAGTATAGTGTATAATACACACCGCACAGTATAGTGTATAATACACACCGCACAGTCTAATGTATAATACACACCGCACAGTATAGTGTATGATACACACACTGCACAGTATAATGTATGATACACACACTGCACAGTATAATGTATGATACACACACCGCACAGTATAATGTATGATACACACACCGCACAGTATAGTGTATGATACACACACCGCACAGTATAGTGTATGATACACACACCGCACAGTATAATGTATGATACACACACCGCACAGTATAATGTATGATACACACACCGCACAGTATAGTGTATGATACACACACCGCACAGTATAGTGTATGAGGCCCGTACACACCACACGGTATACCCCACATCGGCCTCAGTCCATTATTCCTGGTTCTGTTCCGTCACTGTATATGAAACAGTCCCAGCAGTCGGGTGCAATGGCTTCCACCCGTAATGTAATAAGTCTTCAGCCCTGATTCGATATAACTTTCGAATTTGAAGTAATTATTTAATTTTTCAATTTTCCTTAACAAGGTTTATCACCGAATTAAACGCTTTAAGAAATAAAGCAGAATCTGCCTGTAAAATACAAGTATAAATGAAGTTACGGCCGGCAGTAATTGAATGACTCCTTCCTATAATTCTGCTCTGTAATTCTGTTATACTCCTGCCAGAGCAGCCTGGCCTCTCATGAGTGTATGTGCAGAAGGACCACAAGTTCCAGCATGTCCTTACAGTGTTTATGTGCAGGATCTCCAACAAGGTCATCAAACCCCCCTTAATAAATATTTTATTATATCATTTTCATGGGACAACTCTGAAGGTCAGACCCTGTGATACAATGTACCGTCGTCAGTATATAACACACCGCCATTGATGACACAAGTGAGTACACCCTCAGTGACAATGGCCAATGTGCCTTTATGTCCCCAGTGTCATGTGAATGAATTGATGCAGAGGTTACTTGGGGGGGTCTATATTCTGTCTATGGTGATGTGGAGGAGACTGCTGTAAAGTGATCTGTACAGCATTGCAGCGTCATGTGACACCAGTAGATAGAGGAGACAATAGCAGCTCCCTGTGGAATTACCTCTTCACAGGTCAGAGTGTGCTTAATGATCTTTTACATTTATCTCAATGGGACAGAATCTGTCTATTGTTGTCTATGTCCATGAGTTTTGCTGTAAAGCATGGCACTAAATGCTGTTAAGAAATAAAAAAAAAACTACAGTCAGAAAATAGAAACCGATTAAAATAAAAGAACAAGCTTTAGTATCCGACTCAAAACAGTAAAAGAAAATCTAGGTCAGGGATGTCAAACTCAGGCCCTCCAACTGTTGCAAAACTACAAGTCCCATCATGCCTGGACAGCCAAAGCTAAAGCTTTGGATGTCCAGGCATGATGAGAATTGTAGTTTAAAACAGCTGGAGGGCCTGAGTTTGACATGTCTGATCTAGGTGATACATTCCCTTTAAGGCTGGGTTCTCACTACGTTTTTGCAAACCTTTTTTTGCAACAAAAAAAAAAGGGTGGAAAAAACTGATGCGTGTGTGCATCCGTTTTGATTCGTTTTTCCATTGAATTCCATTATAAAAAAAAAGATCAAAACAGATCCGCTTACTTTTTAACGTACACAAAAACTTAGTCAACCTTATTTTTGGGTTTGTTAAAAAAACTGATCCGTTTGGTTGATGGAATTCAAGTGGAGTTCAATCCATTTTTCATCTGTGTTTTTTGTTGTTGTGTGTTCGTTTTCGCAAAAAACAAAAAAAAAATAGTGTGAACCTAGCCTAACACACAGTGATCATTGGGGACAAGTGTTCACTTTCTCTGCAGCACCACCACTGGGCAAATTAATTATATATATATATATATATATATATCTCCAATAATACTTGTGTTAAGGTTTCCTTGAACTGTTAATGACTGTGATAGTAATAGCTGCGTCTCTCTTTGAGGCGCTCCTCCTTTAGGTTGGATCGGCATATCGGACAGTCTTGTGATTACACAGGAGTCGCCCGCATCGAGCTCTGATTCACCCGTAACGCGATAACCCCATTTAACAAATCTTAATCTGCCTTTGATTGAGCCAAAAAGGAGAAGTGCGGCGGCTGATAGGGTGAGGCGTGCATTGATAATTGGAAGGCTTGTTGACATTCCTATAGATAAGCAGAACAATCTATTAACATGGGCGCAGCCGTGGTTTCCCCCGCACCGGGCTCTGGAGGACCCCTCCGTGTGGCACATTGTGGTCGGCGCGGTGAAGGGCACACAGCAAGGGTAATTTTACCTATTCTGCATTGAGAGATTAGGATGCTAATGTGAGCAGATAAGACTATAAGAATCGAAGTGCACGCGGGTTATTCTCAGTGACTCCAGCCCCGCTCAATGTGGAATTGAATGCACTATGTTGTCTGAATTTGTTATGAGCCGTCAGCTGAAGGTTTTTTTTTTTCCCCCCTCTTCTCTCGGCTGACTGAAGGAAGAGTCTGTGTCAGAAGCCCACTGACTGCTCCACAGTCTCATGTGTCAGATATTCAGGGCTGTATCACTAGGGATGGGGCAGGGGAGGGGTCACTGGTTGTCACTTACACTAAGGGGGAGATTTATCAAAGGGTGTAAAATTTAGATTGGTGCAAACTGCCCACAGCAACCAATCACAGCTCCTCTTTTCTTTCACCAGAGCTGGAAGCTGAGCTGTGATTGGTTGATGTGGGCAGTTTGCACCAGTCTAAATTTTACACCCTTTGATAAATCTCCCCCTAAATGTTTTAAACAGGAATATAATGGGACACTGACAGAACCACAGTATGGACATGGAGGGTTATATCACAGTAACCGTTATATTCTTGTATATACTTGCCTTTTTATAGTAGTAACACACACATACATACAGTACTTACAGACACCCACATAAATACATCATGCATGCATGTACGTACAGACATACACATACATGCAGTACATACATACATAGACATATAAACAGACATACACACATACATTCAGACATACATACATACATACATACATAGACATATAAACAGACATACACACATACATTCAGACATACATACAAACAAACATCTATATTCATACAGGCACATACATACAGACAGACATACATGCACATATACACATACATAGCCATATATGGAGAGGCATACACACACATACAGACGGCCGCACGTGCACATATATGCAGACACATGTACTTATGTACGCACACAGGTACATACATACACACACATTTACATACAAACACGCACATTCATATCTTGAAGATGAAGAAACCATTGTTTGCTGATATTACGTTATGTTGGGTCCTTGGAGCTATGAGGGCTATAACATCTTATTTCCATTGGAATTTGCATTCAGCAGCTTCTCCCATCAGAAGAAAGGTTATTTCCATTATGCCGCTGCTTTGTTTGTATCACATACCGCTATAATATCATGGTGATAATATGTAAGTTACTTCACACCTATAGACCTATGGTTCCTGCCACCTCATAAGCTTTCCATTGCCTGACAGCCACTCTGCTTATATATCACCACAAGGAACAGCCCCTGTGTCTTGTACTGTGTATATGTGGTTTACTCCTTTATATCCATATGTCATACATAATATAGGACAGAGGGGGTGCTATGACATTTATATATTGGACACTTTGTCAATGTAAAGAGGTTTTATGGTGTTAGATACGAGTCGCAGCAAGTGACTTTAACAACTCTGCGTCATTGGGATAAGTTGTGATGTTACCATCCTGATCACATAGGGCTTCTCTATCACAATGTTGGGGCTCTGTTCCCCCATCACTCCTATGGTCAGCTGATTTAAAGGGGCAAATACGCGGCATACACTTTGTCTACCAGCGGCAGCTTTGTACACTTTATTGCGATAAGATGTTCATTACCGGATTGGCCATCGTTTGCTTTAGTCTGGCCAGATTGGTTCTGTTATCAGCCTTACCTAGAGGAGATGAATGTAGTTATAGGAGACATGTGACTGTCATCCCCGACTTTTCTGCTAACCAAGAGCACTTAGGCAGTGGAACTAATCTGGCCGGATTCACGTTGTATCCCTCAATGTAGTATTGATGGCCGATCCCACCCTTACATTAGTGTCCATGGTGACAGGCGACACTATCGTGGAGATCAGTCCTTTCTCATGTTCATTAGTTTTCAATTCTCAAAGATGATTGTTTTACATTTATTTGGATTTTTATTTATTTATTTTTTTAACTATTTACTGTTATTTTATCCTTTGTTTTATCTGCTTTTCCATCTCTTTATTTTTTATTATTTTTTTAAAGCCATAAGATCCCGAATAACGTTGGCTCCTCCATCTGTTTTGCAGAGTTCATGTTCCTGACCGTCCTTTTGGATTTCTTTTTAATATTGTGTGACTCCTCCATCCTTGATTCCCTGACCTGCATTGCCTTGGTAACCATTTCATTTGTTTTATGTTTTCTCATTTAGTGAATGTATTTTATTTATATAATATGTAATCATCCTCCATCTTAAGTTTTTCTCTGTTTGTGTCACTTATTTCTTTTTGCTTTTGTGTTAAGTTATGATCTTGTTGCATTTAATTTTTTTATTTAATAAAAATAATAATTTGAATAATTTTCTTTTCCTTTTTTTTCTGTTTAAACTATGTTGATATTTTCTTGCAGTCAAGGTTGTTGAAACGGTATGACTCAACATTTTGCTGGTTTGGAAGCCAAAACTAAAGCCAAATAGTCACAGCCGAACAAATGCATTAAGCAACGAAGGAAAAGTTGAACAAAAGAGATTAAGGTGTAAGCATTCTGAGAGACAAATATTCAGTGTAAAAAAGATAAAAACAGCCAGAGAGACCATATACAGCAGATACAGTGACATATGGAAGATGGATGTAAATGTATCTATAAAACAGCAATATTGTAACAAATATTTATTATGAATTATTATTAAAATTAAGAACGAAACCCCTCCCACGAGGAGCTTTCAATCTAAATGATTATTACTTGGACTTTGGTATAAGGGCCTCATTTCTGGACTCTCTACATTTCGCAGGTAAGGATAAAAAATAGCTTTTAGCTTAAGGTCCTTCATACATTTTAGTGATAAGTTGACAGATTACTCTTATTTAGTAAGGACTGGCCGACCGTCTAAGGCAGGGATGGGGAACCTTCAGCCCTCAGCATAATGGGAATTGTAGTTTTTCAACAGCTGGAGGACGGAAGGTTCCCCATCCCTGGTCTAAGGTGTATGGGAGCATCCAGACTGTAGCTTAGCTACTCACCCTATCAGTTTCCCTGCACACTTGTCAGCCCCAGAGCTGTCTGGCAACGGCTTACCTCCCCGTGCACAGCAGAACATTCACACATATGGGATAGTTGACCAGCTGCTGTTGAAGGGTTAAGATGGGTCAGCTTGGACCACTGGACTACATATTCCCATAACTATTTTCATTTCATTGCCTGGTCTATAGGTCCAGCGTTATAATCCGTTTCAGTCCACGGGGCATCAGGTTGGCATCAGGTGTTTTGGTCTCTGTGCATGCTGGGAGTTGCAGTCTCGCAGCAGCTGGAGTACCGCAGGTTGGGGAACACATGACTCGCGTTCTGCTTGGGACCTCAGAAGTTTCTGGCCAGAGAGTAGGTTATGATTGTGCTTAGCTGCTCTCTGAGCTAAGACATAGTAATGCAGCTGTATTGTGAGCATCACATAGGAGGTACATGTATGAGGCTCATCCCCTCATTGGCACACGGTGCTCTGTTCTGTAGATTTCATTACACCCTATTAGGCTGGGTTCACACTGCATTTTGGCAATCCATTTATTTTGTCAGTTTTTGCAAACAAGGATGAAAAAAAGATGAAAAAACTGATTTATTTGTGTGCATCTGTTTTGATAAATTTTTCTATTGACTTCCAATATGATCCGTTTTGTGTTTTTTTTTAATAATGGATGTAAATGGATCAAAACTGATGCACACAAATGCATCTTTTCATCTTTTTTTTTTTTGCATAGATCGCAGTGTGAACCCAGCCTTACTGGGGCCTAATCTAGGGGAGTGGGTTGATAACCAGTGGTAGGTCTGTAAGATGCTCCTTTGTCATTGGATAGCCTGTACTTCTACCATTAGGTCTGTAGGTAAAGCCCCCGGCATAAGGCTGGGCCCTGACTTTCATTTTGCATTCTCCTACACAGGAATAGCTTTTCTCCCGCAGAAGCTTCTGGCTAGATTAACTAAAGGTTGTTAAATCGGCAATAATAATTGGTGTTACAAAAAAATATTACCGCACCGAGTTTTTGTCGGCTTAACGAGCATTTCATTATGAATTAGGTATGCTCTATAATCATGTGTTCCTGACCTAATCTGCACCGGAGTTTTAGGCCATAAGTTTGCTGATCTCCTGCGGTGTACGGCCTGTAATTGCTCCCAGAGATTCTCTGAAGTTTTTGTGTAATGGATGTTTATTTAACCCCTTTTCTCTAGGAATCTTTCCACTTCTCTCCAGCTCCAGAAACAGGTTGTAGTCCTGGTAATGTCGGGTACATCAGAACAGACCTCTGCAAGGAGGATTTGTCGCTAGTGTTGAGTCGCTAAACTATTCGGGTTTGGGTTCTGCATTTAAAGAGCAGCACTGTCCTGTGTATGTACATGAGGAGGAGCGGCACTGTCCTGTGTATGTACATGAGGAGGAGCGGCACTGTCCTGTGTATGTACATGAGGAGGAGCGGCACCGTCCTGTGTATGTACATGAGGAGGAGCGGCACCGTCCTGTGTATGTACATGAGGAGGAGCGGCACCGTCCTGTGTATGTACATGAGGAGGAGCGGCACCGTCCTGTGTATGTACATGAGGAGCGGGACTATATCTGGCTATTCTATTACTAGTTTATGCCATTTTCTCCCTTATTACCCCCCTGCAGGCTCCATCCCTGTGTCTGCTTTCCTGATGCTCTGCTGCTGTGTGGATGTAGACTAGCCTCTGTGCTGCCCCCTGCAGGCTTCATCCCTGTGTCTGCTTTCCTGATGCTCTGCTGCTGTCTGGATGCAGACTGTGCTGCCTCCTATATATATAATGTACACAACATCCTGCAATCCTTCCTTATTGTAGAAACTTTCAGAAGGTCCCAGACCAGCACTGATCAGCCAGATCTGTGAATCCAGCATTTTCTCTGACCAGAAAGTCTGCATAGTGCCAGGTGTTGCTTCTCTCCCCTTCCTGCTCACTCATCCCCCACCATAGACTATAATGGACAGTGCAAACCCACCTTCACTCTGCTTCTCTCTGCTGTACACAACTTTGCCTTGATAATGAACAGATAGAACGTTAGGAGGGCTGTCAGCCTGGTTAGTACAGAAGGAAGCTCCTTTGCCTAATAAAATCTATTACAGAGTTTCTTATATTCGCTTGCACTATTGATTTCTGCAAAGATGTTTTAAGTGACAGCTATACTTTAAAGTAGCAGTCAGGCTGGTGCATATACTTACCAATGATGATCGGTGTCCCGCGTTCTGCTCTCATAGAGATGCTTTGGAGACCCTGACTTCCGGCCTCTTTGGCTGCAGAGCTGAAGCTGAAGAGGTCACACGGGCGCCCATGGGATTTGGGCAGCACTGTAGGAACAGAATGAAGCTGCGCCGCGGGACACCGATCATCATAGGTAAATATACATACCAGTCTGCAGCGGGGGAATTAAAAAAACAAACAAAAAAAAACTGGACTTGCTTCTTTAGGTTCCAGGACAGACCCTTTTACATGTGACTGTTCACATTCTACTTTAGTATAAAGTGTATATTGGGGGGGGTGTTTCCTCACAGGACAGTGCCGGATATAGTAGGTGGAGAGAAGCGGTTTGGATTAGCCTGGAGTTTGCATAGGGGCCGCATACATCAAAGAGAAGCTTTCTTAATTATTTTTTTTTTGTTCTAATTATTTCTTATTGGCGCTATAAATTATTGGTGGTCTTTTAGCAGGGAACCCAGGCTTCTGTGATGTGCTCCATTATATAGGGCGTCATTCCCTGTATAGAGAGAGAGAAAACCGTGTTCTGCTGGAGCCCTGGTGTTCAGGGATTTATAGTCACCGGGTGAAGTCTTGGTAAATAGAGCAAAGTGAGAAGAATCCTGCAGATTCTATTAAGTACAATATGGACTGAACTGCGGGATGTTGTGTTTCCAGGTATAAGGGGTTATGTATGAAACATGATATGTATAAGATGCACAAGGAGCCTCAAAGGCAGGGAGATACCATGTAGTGCTCAGGGAATGTAATGTTATCATGTAGTGGAGGGACAGGGAACCTTTTGCCCTTTAGCTGTTGCTGAACTACGATACCCATCATCTGTTTTTCAGTAGCTAGAGGCCTAAAGGTTAGGGCACTATCCTAACTCTAAGGTCTATTGTCATGCATTTGCTGGTAAATCTGTCATGACTAGCACAGCCCCATTATCATAGGAAGGTAGAGTATGGAAGGAAACTCTGCTCCATTTTTTTCCCCTGTTACGGTGCAGATTTTCTAGCACCACTCCTAATCCCGGCTCACCGGGTGACGCCACAATCGCCCAAGTATATTGACCTATAAATCCATCAGTTGCTGCCTTTCTGCCGCTGTGACATTCCACTTTAGCACAGGGACGTACATCACTCAGCTCATCCATCAATCATCTCTTCTCACTATAGAGAAGTCCAAAAAGAGGAAACTATTAGATATGTGAGCTGGGAAGACAACACCAGGGGGCACCAGAGGGCTCCTCCTACTGCAGGGGTAGGGAACATTGGCACTGTTTTTCAACAAAGTGTCCCCCCCCCCAAGGATAATCCATTTAAAAGGAAGTTTTTACACCAGGGGTAGGGAACCTTTGCTCTCCAGCTGTTGCAAAACTACAACTCCCATCATGCCTGAACAGCCAAAGCTTCATCTGTCCAGTCACGATGGGAGTTGTAGTTTTGCAACTGCTGGAGAGCTAAGGTGGTTCCCTACCCCTGGTGTAAAAACAGGATCGACAGCAGATTTGATGGCGCTGATTTGAAGTTGCAGAGTTGCTTTGAATCCGCGCCATCGAACCTGCTGCAGATCCTGTACGTGTGAACGCACCCTTAAAGGGATTATCCTTGGAAAATAAAAATAAAAAATTCTTGAAAAACAGTGCCACCCCTGTCCTCAGGATGTGCGTGGTATTACAGTTCAGCTCCATTCACTTTAATTGAGCTGAATTTCAAAACTACACCCAAACCGAGGACAAGAGAGGTGCTGTTTCTGGAAGAAAGCAGCCATGGTTGCTAAGCCCCTTTAAGACTGTAGAATGAGTATACTAGGAGTCTGTCTGTAGTATGTTACCATGGAGACACACAGATCTTCACTGGAGCTGTATACACAGAGATCTTTTACTTTATTTTGAACCGATTGCAATATTATACCCAGCCCTAGTCAGAACCAAAGAATATGACAGAAGCCGACGCGGCCGTGTGTTCCAATCCGTCCGTGGCATGAGTTATGACCGCTCGTCACTATATCATTTACAGAAATTGTAGCCCTTCCTTCCCTTCCGGGAACGGGCTGGCATTTTTTGCATAGTCCCTTCTCTTTGATGGAGTATGATTAAATAGCGGTAATTAATTTGCTATTAAGGGTACATCATGTAATGATAGGAATCTCAGACGCAGACTCATAAAGGTGAGAATGACTCTGACAATCGATGTACTCGGGAGCCGTGCGCCATTGTGAGAGAGGGGAAAAAAGAAAAAACTCAGGCACGTTTCCCTTCACGTCAATGTTAGCCTTGTTTTTTGTTATTTAATACAATAATGCTGGAACCCGGGCGGTGAGTCACTGGCGGCCGCGACTTCACGCTAAAGATCTACTCAATGTATTGGAGCACAGTCAGCCACTTATCTCTTTTAAAGCCACTGAAGCATTGCTGATACGGAGATCTGACTGAGCTCCCGCCGTGACCCGTGTGCAGGAATCACCATGCCGTGAATATTCTTACTCTGACGTGCAGCCATAGCTAGGCCTGGGGCTACAGCAGGAATACAGCTGTCATGTGACCAAAACAACCAAAAACACTGCAACTTTGTATCATTAAATTAAAGGGGTATTCCGGGATCCGAAAATTCAGCCCAAGATATATTACTTAATAGGGTAGTGATATCACTAATAGTACTGGCCCCAACTGTGTGATTACCCCAGGGGATGGATATATATATATATATATATATATATATATATATATATATATATATATATATATATTTATTTATTGATATTACTAATAGTACCGGCCTCATCTGTGTGATCACCGGCGGAGGATACTTTCCATCGGCCCTGGCCCAGCAAAGCACAATTATTTCTTGTGTCTCATCTTATAATTCAGTAACATTTAGTGCTGATCTTTTAATTGCATAAAGCTGAAGCTGCTAAATGAGCGACGGAATAGATTTAGATCTTCTCCGAGCTCTTCTGCCACCTATACAATATATATCATTCATTAGGCTGTGGGATTGGAGGGCAAGTCTCCACTCACCGCTTCGGGATGGATATATATATATATATAATATATATGATTTGCGCTCTCATGGGTGGCAAAAGGTTTTTCATAATTTCTGGAGTTTGCATATTCATGAACTGAATTGACGCGTAGCTTTAATCCATATTGGTGGCGCGTAGATTGTGGGGCGGGTGCAGACGGGTGTCACACATCAGGGATGGCTGAAGAGGCTGGAAGGTAGCTCTACACAATGGTGGTAGGAGCAGTGTAGGTCAACCTGACACTATGAAGAGACCTGATGGAATAAGGCTATGGATGTCATAGGGAACTATCAGCCGGTTAGAGGAATGTAAGCTGCTGATATGTCACAGGAGACGCTGAGGAGGAAGCTATGTCTCTTATAGTATGTCTCTTACCTTTCTTTCTGGCGCTATTAGTAGTTTGGCGCAGTTAGTAGTTTGCTCCATGTTTCGGTAAGATTGTTAGGATGACTGCCCGCTCCCATAGCGCCTATCCACCCTCAACCTGCCCACCCCTCCCTAATTATAATCAATGGAGCTGGCCGGATGGGCACTATGGGGTCGGGCAGTGCTCCTAACGGGTACCCCAGTGCAGACCGGACTGTGGAGCAAATGTCTGGACCAGTACCAAGGATGAAGGTAAGAGACTGTGGTGCTATTTTCCCCTTTAGTGTTAGCATAGGATGAGCCTTTTACACTAAAACATTATACATCATTGGAATAGTACTTGCCCTGTGGCCTTTTATGTTGTAAGGATATGAAACGTCTCTATTTTCCATCCTCTACAATGACAGGACTGTATATATTAATATCTTTACAGAATCTGCTCATACAGAGCAGGTTGTAGCTGCAGCCAGACTCCTGGTGACCTCCGGGTCCCTGCTGTCCCCTTAGGGCAGTGTGTTCACCTTAGTTACACTAGACTCAGCCTCTGCCCCCGCCATCTGCACTGACACAGCTAGGCCTATGCTGAATAATTCACAAACCGCTCATAACATTACACTGAGTCTATGGGAGAAAAGTGCCTGAGCTGTAGTACGCCTCCGAGAGTCATGTCCTTAAAGGGAATCTGTCATCAGAAAAGACTTATTGTGTAAATAATGTTTTTACGTTAAACATTTTTAAACAATATTTGCTGACATTTTTTCTAATTTTCCATTTTTCTATATATTTTCTATTATAAAATAATCCTGATATCTTGCAGTTCTCATTCTCACCACTGGGGCTAAAACTAAGCTGAGACTTCCTGTTGTGTCTGTGGTAATGAGAGGAGGCTGCTGTAAAGTGATCTTAACAGCATTGCTGCGTCATGTGACACCGGTAGGAGACAATAACAGCTCCCTGTGGAATGACCTCTTCACAGGTCACAGAGCACGCTCAGCAATGTCTCACATCTAAAGGGGACAGAGTCTGTCTATTGTCGTCTATGTCCATGAGGCTTGCTGTTAAGCATGTCAATAAATGCTATTAAAGACAAGTTGGCCAGGCAACACGGCCGCCCCCATAACGATGTACAAAAAGCAAAATAATAAATTAAAGTCACAAAATAGAAACAGATTAGAATAAAAGAACAAGTTTTAGTATCTAAGGGTGTGTTTACACAGAGAGATTTATCTGACAGATTTTGGAAGCCAAAGCCATGAATGCATTTGAAAAAAGGATAGATCCCAGTCTTTGCTTTATGACCTGATCCCTGTTTATAGTCTGTTCCTGGTTTTGGCTTCAAAGATCTGTCAGATAAATCTGTCTGTGTAAACGCACCATGACTCTAATCAATAAAAGAAAATTTAGGTGACACATTCCTTGATGGTGACTAGAACATCAACATATTGTACAGGCCGCATGCATCTCCCCATTCAGAGAATCCATCCTGTTCTGCATTATACAGTAAACTCAGTGATTTGAATGCACTCGTGTAATGCCCAACTCTCCCTGCGGGGGCGCTGCAGGGAATTACTGCCACAGTGGTGTTATTCTGCTCAGGCATTGTTAATGATTGACTTTACTCACATTATCTCCCGAAACCTTGGAGTTTCTTACGATTCTTCTTGACTTTAATAAGGCTTTCCTTTGTTGCCCCTTTAATTTGCTCCTCTCCCCCCATGGATATTCTGCTTTTAGGTCCAGTCTCATCTAATTTTAAGACTTTGTGCTTCTTATGACCCGGCTAATTTCCTTCCCCATAACCTTGCTCAGCACACTCATTCTCTGTCCGTGCAGGTCAGGGGTCAGGGTCTCCTGTGAAGAGGACAAATGGCACTGCTCACCGCGGTCAGGATCCTTGGTGACTTTACTGCTGCCAATGTTTTCCTGTAGAGCAGTGATGAACCTCTGCTTATTGAGGACTCGCTAACATACAGCTAATCCGAGCTAAAGGGCAGCTAGTCTTTCTTTCTTTCTTTTTCGCTCTCTCTATCTCTCTCTCTCCATATTATTTTCGTTCCCGTCCCATAGAAAATCTGTGTGATTCCTCCCCCCACACACACATATATAACCATGCAGATCAGTTCTACTAAAGAGAATCGAGATAAATTGTAATACCACACACAACCTGGGGACAGGGGTGATGCTGTTTTTGCAAGGAAGTATCCATGCTTTTTCTAATTCTGAATGCTGAAATGGGATGTCCGAATAAACTATCATACAACAGATAATTCTCTCTTCTGGCCTTCCCCTAAACATGAACCATCGGAACAACCAAGTGTTCATGTGTTTCGTATAAGGAGGCAAGAGCTAAGCTGCAGCTGTGGTATCGACTTATCCTGCCTAGAACAATAGGGTTGGGCATTAAAAATCCATCATGTCCGACCCTTCTCTCCACCCACATCATCTGTCAGCAGAGAGTCGGTAGTCTCCCATATACCTTATATTGTTGGCTAATCCTGCCGGTGTCTTTAGTATGAGGTGTATGGGCACCCTAACCAAGATACAATGTCACTCACCTATGGCTGGTCACTCCTTGGCTGATACAGCTCTTCAGGAGGGCAAGATTTTTTTTTTTAGACTTTGAAAATAGTACATTAAAACCCAACCCATTTGGTCCTGCTTCCCTGGTGGGATGGTAGAGTCTGGGTATGTCAATGCTTTTGGGATTGTTGACTGTGCGTGAAGAATTTCTATGGATCCACCAAAAATAGAAGGGGATACCTTGGGGTTTCATAAAAGGTCAGGTTTCTCCACACCATAAAATATAACCAGTAGTATTTGCTTCCTTTAAAGCGTAACTAAAATGTTCTAAACTAAAATTGCAGAAAGTAGTATAAGTGATTTTAAGAAACTCTATAATAGGTTTTATTAGGCAAAAAGCCTCTTTGTGTACCCAAAAAGTTATTTCCCAGCCTCCCCCCCCCCCCACTTCTTATCTGTTCATTATCAGGCAAATCCATCTTCATTACAGAGAAGCCATTGAAGACAGCTTCTGCTGTGTCCATTATATCCTATGGAGGGGGAGGGGCCGAGGGATGTGAGTGAGCAGGAAGAAGAGACATGAAGGTCAGCTGTTTGTAGACTGTCTGGGCACCTAAAACGCTGGATTCAGAGGTCAGGATTGATATTTCTCTCCTCCATGCTCACTCACTCCTCTCAGCCCCTCCCCTTTCCATAGAGCATAATAAACACAGAAATCCTGCTTCTTCTGAAGTAAGGGGGGGAGCTTTTTCAGTACAGTAAACTCTTGCTAAATAAAACCTATTATAGAGTTTCATAAAATCGCTTGTACTATAGATATTTATGGTTTTCAGAAAAATGACCCTGAAATGACAGTTACCCTTTAAGTACTGTCTGATTTCTAAGCTTCTCTAGAGGGGGAAAAAAATATACCTAAAAGTTACAGAACTGAAAGTCAAACTTTTTTTTTTTTTTTTTTTTTTTTTTAGAGGACCAAAACCTAGACGTAGGAGTTGTAAAGAGGTAGAAAAGTTTTTAAGAAATAGCATCACCTCAGTCTAATGGTTGCGCTTGGTATTGCATCTTGGTGGCATCCAAGTTATAACTCATAATAAGGGCCAGTTCACACTGAGCAAGATCGTCGGAATTCCATCCTGCCGCGCTCAGTATGCTGCTATAAGTGAATGGAGAGGGCGCGCGCTCGTCCGCTGACGCCGCTCTCCGCTCAAAGAGCATGTTAGTTCTTTGAGCGGAGAGGAGAGGGAGCGGACGAGCACACGCCCTCTCCATTCAGTTACAGCAGCACACTGAGCGCGGCAGAATTCCGTCGATCTTGCTCAGTGTGAACTCAGTGTTGAGTGCAGAGGGAGATGAGCGCAGATCAGTTTTGCTTACTGAACCCGCACAGGTTTACACATGCGCTTAACACTATTTCCCAGTCTTGTCCATGCTATTGCACTGATAACTTGCATGCGACTAAGCTGCAATACCAAATGCACCCATAAGACCGAGGCGGCGCTATTTCCTAAAAACTTTTCTAACCCTACACAACTTATAGAAAAAAATGACTTTTAGGTCTGTAACTTTTTTCTGTAATTTTAGTTTTTTCCCCCTCTGGAGAAGCTTGGAAATCGGGCAGTGTACTTAGAGGAAGCAAATGGTTAGTTTGCCGCCACGTTAGTTTACTCCCTGTACATTAAGGTATATGAATAGCGCAGGAGACCTGGACGTCCAATTGCCGGTGAATGAGACTTTAATCCAATTTTGTTTTAAAATAGTGTTGTGTTGGGAGGAAATATCTCTCTGGGATCTTTACGCTCACCTGAAATTTAAGGCGGACATCCTTCAAGTCAGTCGCTATCTCTTCTTCCTCTCCTCCCTTTCCCCTTATTCCCATCTCTCCTTTATTATAGCTCATATCTCATTGTCAATTATTGCGGCTTTCAGCCTTCTCCTGCGGGAGGCTTTTATACATGTATGGATACATGAAAGATGAAACGCTTTCATTTCACCTCCCAATGTTTAATGGCTAAATTGCTCCACTTGTTCCCAAGAATTTTTCATAGAGTTCTTTAAGTTTGTCACTTGGTTGCTGCTCCTCTCCTGACCGCTCTTCATAGCTAATAAGGGACAGACGCGGCCTGGAACAGGAATAGGAATATGTTACATTACTGCGCCCAGACATGTTTTAATGGTGTTAAAGGGGAAAATGTGAAATGATAAAAAACTGTGGACCCTAGGTACGGAAGGAAATAAAATTCCGTCAGACTGATATCCTAATAGCCCTGCGGTGCAGTAAGTACACCGACTAAATGGCTGTAGACATTACCACTGAGCGCTGGATTTACTACCGACTATCATTTGTTTGTTTTTTTTGTTTTTAGTATTTGTTGTGTTCATAAAAGGACAGAACATAGTAAAAGTTAACACCTTAAAGGGGAACTATCAGCGGCTTAGACAAATTAACCTGCGGACATGTCCCTATTGTGCAGGAGACGCTGAGGGTGGAGGTATGTCTGTTATCTGTTATCTAAATAAAACTATTACCCCAGCATATATAACTTACTTATATAGTATTATCACTTATAGTACTGCTGGTGTCAGCTTCTGTGTCATTTCACACTGACAGGAAGTGGAAAACAGTAGAAGTACACAGTGTGTATTGTTTTCGGCTTCTCCCTCTCTCCATAGACAAGGCATCATCCTCTGATGTCACAGGAAGTATGGCAATCTAGCTTTTATAACATACTTACCTTATCCAGGTCCAGTCTCCGGAAGACAGCTATATAACAGCTATACTTACTGTATCCAGGCCTAGTCTCCTGAAGGCCGCTATATAACAGCTATACTTAACTGTATCCAGGCCCAGTCTCCTGAAGACAGCTATACTTACTGTATCCAGGTCCAGTCTCCTGAAGGCAGCTATATAACAGCTATACTTACTGTATCCAGGTCCAGTCTCCTGAAGGCAGCTATATAACAGCTATACTTACTGTATCCAGGTCCAGTCTCCTGAAGGCAGCTATATAACAGCTATACTTACTGTATCCAGGTCCAGTCTCCTGAAGGCAGCTATATAACAGCTATACTTACTGTATCCAGGTCCAGTCTCCTGAAGGCAGCTATATAACAGCTATACTTACTGTATCCAGGTCCAGTCTCCTGAAGGCAGCTATATAACAGCTATACTTACTGTATCCAGGCCCAGTCTCCTGAAGGCAGCTATATAACAGCTATACTTACTGTATCCAGGTCCAGTCTCTTGAAGAATACCTTTTTGTGTACGCTAATAAAAATTAATCAGTTTTTCCATCCGTTTTTTTTTGCATAAAACGAATTGCAAAGCTACAGTGTTAACCCTGCCTGTTTGTAGTTATGCTGCAGCACATTGCAACTCCAATACCCAGCGTCTCATCTTGCGGCCTGTCTCCCGCCCCACCGCCTCAGCAGCAGGTTCAGTGTCTGCACCTCCAATATACTGCTCCTCTGTGGATTTTCCCCTATGAACATTACTTATTAGATTACAGCTCGCTGAGCTATCCGCACAGGGAAATGTGAGCGTTTGCACCCTGTCAGCTCACATTTGGAAGAAAATCAGCAAAGGTCGTACTCAAAAGGACGTACTATAAATGCATTAGAGGCTGCCGCCTTTAGGAGCTTTTAGTTTTGGTTCACAACAAATACAAAGTCATAAAAGCGATGATAATAATAATAAAAGACAATGGAAATGTGTAAATGTGATGTCGCTACTTCTTGGTGCAAAATGTTTTAATTAAATTTTCTATAAGAGTAATGGTAGTTGTATAGTGTTACATGGGGCAGCACTGCAGTAGTTATCTACTTATCCATAGGAGCAGTATTATAGTAGTTATATTCCTGTATACAGGAGCAGTATTATAGTAGTTATATTCCTGTATATCGGAGCAGTATTATAGTAGTTATATTCCTGTATATAGGAGCAGTATTATAGTAGTTATATCCCTGTATATAGGAGCAGTATTATAGTAGTTATATTCCTGTATATAGGAGCAGTATTATAGTAGTTATATTCCTGTATATAGGGGGCAGTATTATAGTAGTTATATTCCTGTATATAGGAGCAGTATTATAGTATTATATTCCTGTATATAGGAGCAGTATTATAGTAGTATATTCCTGTATATAGGAGCAGTATTATAGTAGTTATATTCCTGTATATAGGGAGCAGTATTATAGTGGTTATATTTCTGTATATAGGAGCAGTATTATAGTAGTTATATTCCTGTATATAGGAGCAGTATTATAGTAGTTATATTCCTGTATATAGGAGCAGTATTATAGTAGTTATATTCCTGTATATAGGAGCAGTATTATAGTAGTTATATTCCTGTATATAGGAGCAGTATTATAGTAGTTATGCTTCAGGAAGATACAGGTGCCGGCACTGTCTGAATACTGCTCAATCAGTAGCTGTGCGCTGGAGTCGGATTAAGGGCTAATAAACTGCACTGGTAAGTAGCCGCGGTGCTCGAACAGAGACAAGGGCAGTACGGTGTATAAAATAGAAAATAAATCCAAGCACTCACCGGATGAAGGGATCTCTTTGTGCGTTTATTCAAGACATCACAGGGAGGGAGCGGTGGCAAGGGTGCGGGAGCGTGTAGCAGACAACTGTTTCGCGCCTCAGCGCTTTGTCAAGTCTTACCACCGCTCCCTCCCTGTGATGTCTTGAATAAACGCACAAAGAGATCCCTTCATCCGGTGAGTGCTTGGACTTATTTTCTATTTTATACACCATATTATAGTAGTTATATTCCTGTATACAGGAGCAGTATTATAGTAGTTATATTCCTGTATATAGGGAGCAGTATTATAGTAGTTATATCCCTGTATAAAGGAGCAGTATTATAGTAGTTATATTCCTGTATATAGGGGCAGTATTATAGTAGTTATATTCCTGTATATAGGAGCAGTATTATAGTAGTTATATTCCTGTATATAGGGAGCAGTATTATAGTGGTTATATTCCTGTATATAGGAGCAGTATTATAGTAGTTATATTCTTGTATATAGGGAGCAGTATTATAGTAGTTATATTCCTGTATATAGGAGCAGTATTATAGTAGTTATATTCCTGTATATAGGAGCAGTATTATAGTAGTTATATTCCTGTATATAGGGGGCAGTATTATATCAGTTATATTCTTGTATATAGGGGGCAGTATTATAGTAGGTATATTCCTGTATATAGGAGCAGTGTTATAGTAGTTATATTCCTGTATATAGGAGCAGTATTATAGTGGTTATATTCCTGTATATAGGAGCAGTAATATAGTAGTTATATTCCTGTATATAGGAGCAGTAATATAGTAGTTATATTCCTGTATATAGGAGCAGTATTATAGTAGGTATATTCCTGTATATAGGAGCAGTATTATAGTAGTTATATTCTTGTATATAGGAGCAGTATTATAGTAGTTATATTCTTGTAGTTTTTACTAATTTGTACTTTTATAGTAAAGTGCTTTCTACTAATTTGTTATGGCACACGACTTTCAGGACTGTGTTGGGATCAGACTCTTTGACACCTCGGTGAAGCATGGCAGTGAGCACCTCTAGAGAGCTCCTCTTACAATCCATCACATTTGAAAGCTATTCTCCA